>NC_021166.2:47082517-47128319 GCF_000331145.2 Cicer arietinum
ATAATAATAATAATAATAATAATAATAATAATAATAATAATAATAATAATAATAATAAAATAAAAAATCATTCAAGATAAGAACAAAATAACCATCAATCATTCCCTTTCTTCCTTTCACTCTTCAACTTCGTCTTCATCGACATATTTTGATGTCTGTCAACCTATTTCATACATTCCTTCACAACCTCATAGGTTTACATCTACGTGAATGTGAAATTGGTACTCTTATTGCTCAAGCATTAACTAAAACATCTTACAAAACGGATTTTACATTTATTCTACGTCTGACTTGAAAAAATTTGGGATCAATATTGTGTACACCATCCTATACAAACAATGGACACTTATAAGGGGTTTACAAAGAAAAACAAAAAATTAAACATTAAATTTAGTAAATATAAATTATAACCTATGTTGTCTATCTCAAAGGGATCGCATGTGATCTCAAAATTCTAATGTGGCAGATGACCTCACTGTGACGTGCCAAGGCATGAAAATACCATCAACCGATGTGGCGTTTGTGGCTGCGAATCATGCCCTAATCTTGCGTCACCGTCACGCCATGACTTGTTATTTGACCCGCGTATTGTGTTTTCAAAAAAAAAAACGCATGTTTTTTTTAATTATTTTAATTTCATCAAGGGTATTTAGGTCTTTTCACTCATTAAATCCCTATTATTTTATTAATATAAACCTCTATTTCTTCCTCTCAAAAAAGAAATTGTTTCTTCTTCTTCCTCTGTTTCTTCGTTTCCTCCATCATTTTGCGTCCTTTGGTATAGTGTTACAATTTTATTTTCTTCATTTGTTTTGTTTTCCATTGTCGTTTTCTTCCTCTATTTCAGTTTCGTTTTCTTCCTCTATTTCATAAACAATTTTGTTTTGCTCTTTTTTTTCTTCTACTTTGGTTTTGTAAGGAGAATTGCATATTCATCTGCAACACCAACAACAAAGGGTTGTCTAAATCAACTGGTGAAAACCTTGACATGGCTTAGCAATGGAATTCTTTGGGGGATATAATGACAAGAAGGTCGTTACTTGTGATTTTTGTGGGAAGGTTTCGAAATGAGGTATTATGAGAGCAAAATGGCATCATATAGGATAAAGGGATAAGTAGTTCTTTGTAGGTAAACATCGGCTGATATAATACTCAAACTCAAGGAGGCTTAGGAGAAAAAGCAAACAACTAATGATTCTTATATGGCTGAGATTAATATCGATGAGTAGGATGATGATGTTTTGCAAGTAATTGTAAATGTTCGGGCAGGAAAAAAGTATGCAATAGGTATTGCCAAGACGAATGTTAAAGGCCATATGGATGTGCATATGTTTAAAAATCTAGAGGTATCTCAGAAAATGACAATAGCAATGGACAAATGTCAAACATCGATAAAATATGCGTGTGAGAAAGAGACAAGAGAATTAACTAATCAATACATTGGTCGTTTCTTTTATGGGAATGATATTCTTTTTAATGTTGTGAAGTCTAAAAATCTTCAAGTTGATGATTGAAGCGATTGAAAAATATGGAGCACACTTAAAGCCTCCAAGTTACCATGAGATTAGAGTTACATTGCTAAAAACAAAACAAAAAATAACTAGAGCTCACAAAGAAAATGTTACATGGACTTGTAATAGAGCAAACTCAATACGAATGATCTATCATGTCAGATGCATGGGTGGATTAAAAGGTTAGGATATTGATCAATTTATGGGTCAACACTCTAGGTGGGACTATGTTCGTAAGGAGTATTGATGGTTCAAGCTATATTAAGACTAGATTGAAAATATTTAAACTTTTGGACACATTTGTTCAAGAAATTGAAGAGAAAACTATTGTGCAAGCTTTGAATGACAATGATAGCAACTATGTTTTGCCGGATAAGAATTTTATAATTTTCATTATCCAAATTGAAATATTAATTATATGTTGTCATATAATGTGATTCATTTATTTTTTTATTAGGAAAATATTTAGAAGACAAGTATCCTAATATCATTTGGACTCTATGTATTGTCCATTGTGTGGATTTAATGCTATAAGATATTGGAAAATTGCCTATTGTTAAGAAGGTCATCCGAAGAGGACAATTTCTTATTGGATTCATCCACAACCATACCATCACCCTTAACATAATAAGAAGGTTCACCAAAAAAGCTTAATTGGTTAAAAGTATAGTGACAAGGTTTGTAACTACACTTCTCACTCTTCCAAAGTTGTATAAACAAAAGAATAACTTGAGAAGGATGTTTGTGTTAGAAGAGTTGGTGAACACAAATGCATCAAAAGATCCTAAGGGAAAAAAGGGCATATAGTATTGTTATCAATGTATCATTTTGAAAGGATGTTTTCTTCTCTCTCAAGGCGATGGGGTCACTGGTACATGTTTTAAGATTGGTTGATAACGAGAAAAAGCTGACAATGGGTTACATATATGAGACAATAGATAAAACGAACGAGTCTATCACAACAACATTCAATGGAAATAAGAGTAAATACTCTGAAATTTACGCATTTATAGATAATAGATAGGAGTAGCAACTTCATCGTCCATTGCATGCAGTAAGACATTTCCTTAACTCACACCACTTCTACAGTGACTCTAATGTTGGCAAGGATTCGAAAGTGACAAATAGAGTTTATGCTTGCATTCTAAGGCTCTCTAAAGATTTTGATGATAATGATGAAGCTCTACAGGAGATTGCTCAATATAGAAAAGTGCATGGCATGTTCGGTATACCTTCTACAGTTAGAATGAGGTCTACATTGTCCCCTAATAAGTTAAAGTACAATATTTTGTTAATTTAAAATTACATACTTGCTACTTGTATGTAAAACGTGAGATTAATTATTTATTGTATTACAAGTGAGTGGCGGGCCATGTATAGAAATCATGTTCCACAATTGCAAGTTGTTGCAATCAAAGTATTAAGTCTCACATGCAGTTTATCAGGATGTGGGCGCATTTGGAGTACATTTGAGCAAATAAGTAAATGTCAATTGGTTTTCTTCAATAATTTGATGTAGTGAATTTGAAATTAATTATTTTCTTTTAAAATTGTAATATAGATTCATTGTAAGAAGAAAAGCAAACTTGAGCTCCAAGGGCTACAAGACTTAGTTTTTGTGAAGTACAATCAAGCTCTTAAAGATCGCTTTGATAACATGGATTTATCTGATCTCATTATCCTCAACACTGTTGATGAGTGATATGGTTGGCTTGAAAAAGAATTGGATGAAAAAAGTGTATTTGTAGTTGATTTAGTCTTGGGAGAATATGGCTTGACTAGGAAACTTGTTGGTGATGCAACTAGAGTTAATGAACCATCAAGACTTGCTATGCACCAATCACTGCAAATGGCTAAAGGAGACGATGAGGTGGAAGAAGAAGAGTTTGAATCAAGTGATGAATAAGATAACGTTGATGTGGTTGAAATTACAAGTGATGGCGAGGAAGATAAATTTTCATGATTTTGATTGTTTTTTAGTTTGAGTATTATCCAGTAGAACTTGATTGCTTTTAGATCTTAATTTTAATTACTATTAGAACTTGATTACTATTACGATTACTATTAGAAATTAATTTTGATTATTATCAGATCTTGATTTTGATGTTAGATTTTGGTTATGAAGTATGATCATCCCATTATTTTTGTGTATTTTTTTGTTGCTATTTTTTAGTGTTTTTGTCTACTATTTATATTTTATGTTTAGTTTATATACTGTTTTTTGGTCTTTGCAATAGCGGTTCTAAAATATGAGGTTATTTGAAGAATTGAGTTATGAATTTAATAAACATATGAATTTTTTTAAAATTGATAATGAATTTCCTAAATTTTGTTTGAAGATGATGATGAATTTTAATTTTAAGTTTCTTTAAAAAAATTAAAGGATAATATTTTTTTATATAAATTATTAAATCGTTACTTAAATTAAATAAATAATCAAATTAAAAAAAAAACTGAATTATTAATTAAAATTAAATTAAGAAACCGCATAACATATTTTGTCTAAAATTAATATCATCTGGTTTTTGACTTATGGTTGATATGTGAATTAAAAATGTTTTAATGAGGCGAGTGGACTTGCCAACCGGAGACGATGAAAGTGTACAAGGTGAAAGTTTTAATTCAACCATCTAACCACCCTATTTTTAGACCGGTTGATGAAAGATGGGTCACAGAAGATGGAGCGTCCTACAGTCAACCTTATTTTTCCTCCATTCATATATAATTAGAGCAATTTTTACACAAATACATCATTATAGAGATATTACTTAAAAGTTCAAGATATATCATGAAAAATAAAATAAAACCATACCAAAAAAGTTATTTTAGTTAAATAATACCTATAAAAGATCCATTATGTTAATAGAAGAGTTACTCTAATTATTTGAATATACAGTTGTTCTAAGTACATGAAATTAATCATACATGCAGAGTTGTTCTAAGTACATGAAATTAATCATGCATGCAGGTAAGTAACACAAACATTAATTGTGTTCTGCACATATTTAAACAAACTCAAACATCTTATTAATTTCCCTTTTCTCACTTAGCAAACCCCGTATATCAAACTCTAACAAAAAACACACTAAGCTCAGGTCCATTGCTATTACCATCTGGCATCATCATATAATAAGTCTCTGAGTCCTTAGACCCAATCACACGTTCAAAATGAGCCCTCATATATGACAATTCTCCGTCTTGAGGGTCTGACATCTCGTTCGGAAGCACGCCGACTGCCACTGAGACTGCCCGCAACATTTGCATTATGCTCAAGTCATCATCTGTTGGCTCTCTCTTCACCCCATAACCTGTTTTCTTTCCATTGCAAAATAGCGTCCAAATGGGTTCCTCTATTATCTTTGTTTTATCGTTGCTGGAGTGTTTTTCGCACTCCAACGCTAATCTATTAAGCCCCATTCCCATGTCTTGGAGTAACTTTCCTGTGGGAATGGCCAACTCCAAAAGAAGGAACGGGTGACATGTAGAGTTTTCTTGGAAAACAAGGTTCACCCTCGCTTTACGGTAACCAAATAGGGTTCCAGTAATCCTTGTGCCACCATGGATGATTGACTCACCTGCACGGTTTCCGTTCATGGTGGGCATCTTGCATGATGGCACAATGATGGGAAACGATCGGAAAATTGAACGAAATTTTCCGAAAAACTTGTTGGAGGAAGTGCGTCTATTTTTGCTATTTGCCGGTTGTAGAGAAATCGGTATGCGTAGAGATGTAGCGGCTGCGGTCGTAGGGACAGACGGTGGAGGTGGCGGTCCTGGTGGCGGCAATTGCATCATGTTAGATGCTTGGGGTGGTGCCATTGGTGTTTAGGAAAAGGGAATGATGAAATGGGGAGGAAGAAGAAAATTTTGTAGTTTAGTTTGAAGAAAAATTATAAGGTTGAATTTTGAATGATTTGTTGGGGGGTTTTGAGGGGAGTTATTATACAAGGTGTAATTTGTGTGAAGAAAGATGAATTGTGGAATGCACGTTGGTGTTTGGTGGCTTTTTTTCTTCCTATCAAGATGCCTTTGACTTTGGTAATTATTACTAAACGTGTTATTATGGTTTAATTAGTTTTTTGTTTTTTTTCCTGAAGAGAAGCCAGAGAGATTAATTAATAAGTTGGTCTGATTTAGCTGAAACAATGCGACAAAGACAGGTTACAATGTGAATGTCATGCTTGCTTGATTAGTTACTTTTAGATTAATTTTCAGATAAGATTAATTTTCAGATAGATTTTAATTTTCTCTGTTATTAATAAATGTGATTATGCTTTTTGTTTTTGTTTTTATTATATCACATCATGGAATTGCTGGATGATAACGATTTCCAGAATTAATTACTATTTTAAGCTATTTATACAGAAAGATATCATTAGGATTAAATGTTATCATAAATCCATTTGAGATAAATATTGTGAAACCTCTCTAAAGAGAAGAGGGAACAAAGAGATCGAAGAACAGAACCAATAAATTATATTTAACAGAGTGTATGTATTAAATTAAATGTATTTATACAATTTTCACCCAACAAAAAAACACGATGCCTTTATTGAAAAGAAAAGTAATTTTTTTTCTTTCAAAAAGTAAAATAAAAAAACATTTTTGAATAATAAAAAAAAATACTTACCACTTCTTAAATTCAAATCATGTCCTTTAATATATATATATATATATATATATATATATATATATATATATATATATATATTAATAATCAATGTCGATAAATTATTGTTAATTATATTATAAAAAGGTTTGAATTCATAACCTCTTTATTAATTTAACTCTTCAAATCACTTTATAAATTCAAGATATATTTGTTTCATTATTCATACCTTTTGACCCATTATGCATAACAATCATTAGAAGTTTTTCAACTAAAGTACTATCATATTTAAATTTAAAAATAATAGCCCACTTCATGGTGACTTATCAATGTTCACAACTTAAAAAAATAAAATATAGAAACTAACTTTTGTTGAAAACTCAATAATTCATAATAAAATGAAATAACAAAAAACTTTGAAGTTGAATTAACTTTAATATTTTTGGTACAATTATTAAAAAAAAAAATTGTTTAGGACGTTGTCAATTGAATTACATTTTATTATTACAATTTTAAAGTTTTATATTGAATCTAATTAAAATCTCTAATATTTATTATGCCATATTGATTTTATGTTAGAACCTACTTAATTTATACTCACAATCAATTTGTAATGTCAAAATGTCACTTTATATAAAGTTGCTCTATTTATGTTTAATGTAAGACTTGAGTTTTTGCTAATAACAATTGAAAATACACTAAATTAATAGCAAAATAAAGATCGTGAAAGCATTTCAATTTCTTTTGATCTTCCAAGGTCTCCTGATCGTACACTTTAATGGTCAATTAGAAACGCAGAAGTCAAAATGCAGAAATTTCACAACAAATACAAAAGTCATTTTTTTTTTTTGAAAATTTTATTAAAAAGAAAAATATTAAATAAATTTGTAATCTCTATAAAAAAATTAGTTGTATGAAAAAATTCTCAATCTTTTAATCCTTAAAAATAATTTATTCATTTTTAGTTTTTATTTTAAAAAAATTGTAAAAATTTAATATTTTTAGTTCAAAAAAATTTCTATAAAATTAAGATAGAGACTAAAAGTGAATTATTTTTTTAAAAATAAACTTAAAAGATGACGAGATTATAAAAACTAAAAATATATTTAATTAAAAAAATTAATTTATATTTTTATTATCATAAAAAGAAAAAAAAATAGAGAAACCTAAAAATCCTGTGACTTAATATGGTGGAAGTCACTTAGTGGACACCCACAAATCCTTTTTTAAACTGTTTCTTCCGTTTCCTTTCCGATATTATATACTATCCTAATGTATGTCGACTGATTAGATGCATTTGCTTGCAATAAGTTATTACTAAGGTCAGAGCTAGCTATCTATGAAATTATATAGTTTTTTTAATGCATGTATAAATGGTCATGGCATCTCTGTCATGTCTCGAATTTGATGGAGAAAATTTATTTTAACTGAAATTAATATCATATTAATTGCTTATTTATCTATTTATTCATTTTATTTAATTTTTATATTTATTATAAATTTTATTTAATTTTTATATTTATTATAAATTTTATTTTTATTTTTATAAAAAATATAATTTTAATATATTTTATTTTATTAGATAGAAATTCAAATATTAAATCCAACGAAAAAATATAAACGAACACATATTTTTCGTGATTAATTAGGGATAGAGTCGACAAATACATTATACATATTTTTCGTGATTAATTGGGGATAATTGTCATCATCAGCCTAGTCATGTTTTGATCAATGATGCATTATATGTTGCGTGTTGCTTGTTTTGTTTTTTTCTTTTCTTTCTCTTTTATAAAATATATATATATATATATATATATATATATATATATATATTTTAGATTATATATATCCATTTTTTAATTTATTTTTGTATATAATATAAGACTTAAAGAGTAAATGTCACTATTGTAAAAATATTTTTTTCAAAATAAATATCACTTTTATTTTTAATGTAATATAAATTATTTGTTTTCAATTATATTTTTTAATTAATATTATTATATCCTATTTTGTATTTATAATAGTGGACAATACACCAAGCCGATCATAAAGATAATTCGTTTAATAATATAATTTTTTTAAACTCAGAATAATACATTCTTTTAGGGTTTAAGATTTAAGAGAGTAAATGATATAAATATATACTACTTTGTATCTAAATATAGAATTCTTTTTTTTGATATTTTTATTTGCCTTTTTTATAAGACATCTTTCAAATTTTTTTATTGTATTAATTTTTTTTTTATTAACATTTTCATAGTTCGATTGCGTCTTTTTCTGCAATTTGTATTAAAAATTATAATAAAAATATCAATTAATTATTTTTTCTAAAAGATAAATTTGTAAAATACTTCAAATTGTGTAAATAAATTTAATACTAAAATCAATTTATTTATTTTCATTGATTTAGTAAAAAATGTCCTAAATATATAATAGAAGTAGTCAAATTAGTAGTGTAATCAATGTCTCTATTTTGTGTAAAAAAATGATTAAATTGTCTTTTGAAATAGATATATTCAGCATTGACTTTTCATATTCGAAGAAAATTTAATGGTATTAATTAAGGTTTTGTTTGAAAAATAATAATAATAAATGCATCTAAAAATTTGAAAGGGAATTTATATTTAGGGCTATTTTTTTTTTTCAATGAGGGATTATAATTATAGACGAAGGGAGGATAAAATATGATTTTTTTTTTTTTTCTTTTTTTTATAAAATATATATATATATATATATATATATATATATATATATATATATATATATCAAATAAGCTAATGTCTGATTTTTATTATTTTTTTTATAAATAGCTAATGTCTGATACCACACGATCATAAATATTGGCACGGTTTTTAAGCTCTTTCTTAGGGGAAAAAATGTATTCGGAGGTTACACGTTCAAATTTTTATGCACATACATCTATCTTCAAAAGAGCAACGTTAATTATAACAACAACAACAAAAAAACGAATTATACCTAAGTTTGCTAATAGCTGGTTAATAAATTCACTCATTTACATTCAAACAAAATATCAAGGTGATAAACACCTAAGAATCCTCACTAGAGTACTACTAATATCTATTACAACCAAAATTGAGCTAGGTGAAAACAACTAGTGCTTGAATATAACTTACATAATACATATAATTTCTGGTGCAAAGTGAAATATACATGCACTTACACATCACAAAAACTTAGGCCTATCTTTTAATAATAATTACAGGGCATTGGTTTTTACTTATTACTTCTTATAACTTTCAGCTCAGAATTGCATTGCCTAACCAAATTCTAGCATCAACAACAACCTCTTAGTTGGATCAGCATTCACAATATGCAGTTCCATTGAACATGAGATTTGCAACCGCTCTGTCAACACTGTTTGTTTCTGATTCCATCGGTTTCTTGTCTTCAGACCTAAATATCAAAGTAACATTTCAAATATTACATTTTTTTTTACATTCAAACAAAAACCACTTGATTTCAAACTGGATTATAACCAAATCAATTTATTCGAAATCACATTTGACAAACACTCGGTTATGATCAAAAATAATTTTACAAAATCAAGACCATCTAAACTCATTTTTTTTTAAACTATGCAAAAAATATAAGTCATGTACCTCATGGCTTCATTGTGAACTGCCCATGGCATTGTCTCATGCATGTTAACATCTCCGTCCATGTCATCGACTAAGTGCTGTTGTTTTGTATCTCTGGCAAGGCGGTAAAGGGCATCTCGGAAGCTAATTCGAGTCTTGTCATTGAACTAATTAAGAGAGATAAGGAAAAGATAAATAAGCAACAAATATAACTTGTACTTAAATTTAAATCAGATGCTAAAGTTTTCAGTTCTAAGTTATGTGTCACCTGTGAAATTATTGCCTCAAGATTCTGCAGTGTAGATTCCTCAATAGATGATTGATTATGCATAGCATCATTTCCACTGAATTGCTCAGAAGGATCCATGATATTGAGTGTCTGTGACATGATGATAAATAAATTATTAGATATATTAGTATATTACATTACACTATATGCCTTGAAAGTATAACTACATACATATTTGATAATTAAAATTTGGATGGAAACCAGATCGGAGATCAAATCGGTGAGACTTTTGGGTCATGGTTCAATCAGTTCAACTATGGTTGAACCGGATGACACACAAACAAGGGTTCCAAATTCCCTATTGTAGGAAAAGCACGAGTTTACAAGCACTAAACAATCTCAGCCGTTTATCAGAGTTCAAACGGTTTAGATTACACAATAACAAAATCAGTTTTAAACTATATCGGTTGTTAATTTGAGATCACACGGTTGAGACCAAAAACTGTGTGACGCAGTTACTGCACCAAATTCATAAACAATTGAATTTAGATTTGACTACAAAAGTTTTAAAGACTATATGGCGGCTTATATTTGACAACGAACTACAGATTCATGACCTTATATAGAGGAAATCATACCTCTATATTGAAGCAATCATCAGAACTCAAGTTGCGTATAACAAACTCGGAAGCTTCAATATCTTTCTGCGATCCACCAGGTGAATTGCTGCATTGATTTTCAGGATAAAAGTAAAAGGACTTGTGTTGGTTTTCAGCACATGGAAAATCTTCAAGTATAGAATCCCTGCATTATGTGAAACATGTGAAGGCTTGTAAGATAAGACAGAGAAGACATAGTCATATATATATGAATTGGATTAGTTTCATGCCTATGTAGCCAGTGAACATTGAATGTCTCTGTTAAATTACATTTGTGATGCAACATTAAAAATAAAAGTTATTTCATTTTCATGCTAGAGTTGTCATTAAAGAAAATTTGAGCCTCTTACCCTGCTATAACAGGTTCATGTTTATAGAGTTCTGAGAACCATTATGTTTTGGCTCCCATGATAAAGATAAGGTTTAAATATGTTTCTCTTACACATTTTTTTGCTTTTCGTCGCTGTAAAAAACGTTTTTAGTCCTTGCAAATGTATCATGTTTTTCTTTTGGTCATTTTTGTTTTGTTTTTAGTACTTGCAATATTTATTTATGTAGGAATTGATCTTGTAATATGTAGAACATTTGATTTTAGTCCCTTTGATATGAACTACAGAAGGACTAAACTGAACATTACACGCATATTACAATGACCAATTTCAATATGAATAGATTTTGCAAGAACTAAAATAAAACAATAAGGATCAAAAACAAAACGTGGTATATGTGCAAAGACTAAAAAACACCAGAGAGCATTCAATTTTCACTGGACTTTCTACAATGCAAAGCATACTCAAGGCAGGTTAAAGCATTTGAGAAGCTACATGATTATCATACAGGCATTAAAACCAAGCATATTAATCCCAGAATTTAGGCTTGTACAAGAAAATGTCATCGGTCGGTTCGAAACTTGATATTTCTTGAAGCTGGTAATTAGGCTGATGACCCGAAAGCGCTGTTTGTTGAAAAGATTGCTCAGGTAATCCTCCATCACATACACTTGAACTGCTAGATTGATCTTTATCATAGGAAGATTCAAGCTTTACTCCGTTACCAAAACTTCTGCCATTGAAATTGAATTCTACTGGTGTTGAATTTGAATCCAACATGGTCATAAAGTTTTTAGGTGAATTGTAACCTTCAGGTGCACTTATTCCCCATTTTGACCAATTTTCCGGTGAAGGATGGCTAGACAATAGATCTTGATCACCCGGTACAACGAAATCGTTCGTACCACATCCATAGTACCAATCCATGGCAAATAGTCTGTAAATATTTAAAACATGGCAAGATTAGCATATAGAAAATTACTTTTATAATTCAAATTATACATATGAATCACATACAGGTAGACACTATTAGTAATTTAAAATAACCATAAGTGATTGACCTTTACCAGGTGTGTAAGTGTCGAACATCAAACACACCTTCAATTTAAGGTGTTAGTCGGGGCTACCTAAAAGCTTTTTGATTAGCATGAAAGGTAAACTCCAACTATCCTATGTTCCTTCTATATGCTATGTTGGACCCCTCATCAATCACTTTCTCCCTCTAGATCCTCAATTTATGAAAATTTCATTGAACATAGTTTCTTACAAAATCCCTTTAGAACAAAGTAACAAACTTACTAGAATAAAATTGTATTACTCATGGTATACCCCAAAATTAAAAAAAATCATGAACTCAAGTTCTTAGCACAAACTTGAAGAAACAAAAAGCCTTCTTCACAAGGATGAATAGGAAAGGTATCAAAATTAATGGAACCATCACTTTTTCTTCAAAGACTAATGGAACCATAACTCTTTACCCTTATGAAAAGAATCAAAACCCACTTGATTTAAGCTTTAGTATGTTCAAAATCAAGTATAAAAAATAAAACAGAGGGAAAAAACCCAGAAAAAAAATATTAAAACTTTATCAAAATACTAAACATCACATATCTTTCCCTTGAGAAACTACAAAACTCAAACTTCCAGAAAATCATTCCTTACACAAATGAAAAGTACTCAAAAAATGATGAAAAAAAAGTGAAAAGAAACATACCTTTCTTACAGTTGATTGATGATGAAAACAAATCAAACCAACCCAATTGGAAATTATAGCAATCAATGAACAAAAAAAAGTTCTTCAAAAGAACCAAGAGTGTTTGTTTATCTGAAGTTTTATCTGCTAACTGAAAAATACAGAGGCGGCTATAGTTTTAGTCTAGTTGCAAATATTATATTGAATAAATATTTCGAAGGCATAAGATGAGTTAAGAAGCAAGAGACACTTGTAAGCAAAACAAGAGCCAAAAGAAAGATGCTTTATTATGAGTTTGTGGCTGAAAATGTTTAGGTACAAAGATTTGTGGCCTAAAGTTCTCCATCTAAATCTATAATATTATTGGGCCACGTTGCATTGCGGGTCCCACTTTAGATCTCAATAGCTGGTTTTTGTGGCTTAAAATGAAAGATCTCATTTTATTTTTAAGTGTTTTCTTTTTTGTGTGCTTCAAAGACAAGTTAGATATGCTTCGAAAATCACGTTCTCAATCTCAACAAGCACTAATGTGGATAGGGCCTACCGTTTTGTTTGACTCGTGACAGGTTGTGGTGGATATGTGTTTGGTTTTATTGGGAAAAAGTTTTAGAATTGATTTTACATTGTTTCAAATGTGATATTTTACTAAAAATAATAAAATACATGTTTGCTAAAAGTGGTAAAAAAAGTAAAAGTGATAAAAGAAAAAATATTCGTTTCAATACTTCCCTCTCTTTAAAATAATATATATATAAAAAAAATTAATACATATTTTTCTAATGAGTTATACTCAAATATCACCAATTTCTCATATTTAATAACAATTATCTCTAGAGTATCCTTACTTAATTTAATTTTTTTATTCTCATGACTCAATTTATTAGTCATGAAAGATAATTTAGAAAATATGATAGTTTTTGTTGAGATTGCATGAATTAATTTTGTAATTAACTATATTTATTTTTTTGTCTTATAATAAATTATAGATTTCATCATAATTAACTCATACACCTACGAGATTTCAAGTTCGAACTCGAGACAAAACGCATTTGTCAATTTAATTAAGACTTAAATATATTAAATTATATTTTTTAGTATGTATAATTTAATCTATTTTAATTTATGATTTATTACATCTTTAGTGTAATTATTTATCTTAAACACAAGATTCAATAAAATATTAAATATTATCGTGCCAACTATTAATATATTTTTCAAACTTTGTAACTTATTATTGTATAAACTCTTATATAATTTTTAAATTAACATCTTGACAGAATTTATATATGTTTAGATATCTATTACTATTTAATTAACAAATTGTGTATATTGTATGTTGTTAATTTATTAAAATAATATATATGTAAATAAAATTTCTTAAAATTTTGAATTATACATGTACACATAATTTATCAATTAGTTTTAATTTATTTATTGATTATGTTATTTGCATAAGCTTTAAAATTTGAAAAACGTTATTTTAGGTATATTAGTATTTAGGCAAAATACAATATGCAGTTTTCAGTTAACATTTTAATCTTTTATCTTTTATTTTCTCGATTTGATCCTTTATTTAAATTTTTAAACGACAATTTGATCTTTTATATTTTAAAATGTCAACAGTGTTATTTTTTTTATTGTAAAAATTCAAAAAATTCATTAAAATTTTCAAACAAAACCCATAAAACTAATTATATTCTTCAATATAATACAAATTTCATCAAATTTGTAACTCAAATATTCAATTAAACTCATATTTTCATTCTTTATTTGATATTGTTAGAGATGAAAATATGAGTTATTTAAAGATTTAGTTATGAATTTGATAAAAAATTATATTATATTGAGGATGATAATTAATTATGGGTTTTGTTTGAAAATTTTGATAAATTTTTTGAATTTTTGCAAAAAAAAATGATAATATTGTTGACATTTTAAAACATAAAAGATTAAATTGTCACTTAAAATTAAAATAAAGAATCAAATAAAAAAAATAAAATAAAATAAAAGACTAAAACATTAATTAAAATTAAGTTAAGGAATCACATGCGATATTTAATCTAGTATTTAATATAATATATTACTTTAGATTTGATTTTTGAAGTCTTAAGAAAGATGTCTAAATTAGTTGTAGATGTTTTTCATGCTAATAAGTTGGATGTTTATGAATTTGGAGATAATCTTAGTCACTATAGGTTCTCCTTTTCTTCTTTTTATAGAAATTCTCTTTAAGAGATAAACAAACAAAATTTCTCACACTTATTCAAGCGGTCACATTGTAGTTAGTTTCCAATCTTTGGTTAATATATTACATTTGTATTAATCTTGTCATTATGAATGAAATACTATAAGCTTATTTTCCGTCAACAAAAAACAATTGCTTGTTTTTTTATTTTTAAATATGAATAAATGTGATATATTGTAAGATTTCACTCTTACATTGTAATTAAATTTAAATTTAATTGCAATTTTAATTTATCTATTTTTATATATTTACGAAATTAGTCATTCTATTTAAAAAATCGACAATTTTGGTCTCTTTATAATTTTTTAACTAAAAAATAACGGCTTGACATGTTTTAAATAATGTGTCATATGATACAATGATATATAATTATTAACATCAATAAAATCAGAATAAAATATCGTAAAAATTTAACTTTCAACTTCAGAAAATTTTCATATTTGTAATTTAATTAATAACATATAAATAATTAATACATCTAGATGATTTTATATCGTTGAACTGTATAGTAATCTAAAATACATCAAATTATCATTTTTTTAATTTAAAAATCTAAAAAAAGAACTAAAATTGTCAATTTTTAAAATATTAAAAGACTAATTTTATGAATTAGTAAAAATATAAAGACTAACCTGAAATTAGACTTTAAATTTAATATTTATATAATTTTTACATTTATTTAATAGTTGAGTTCATTACAAAATTAAGTTCAAATTATGTTAACATTTTAAAAACATCCAACCTAGTAAACATATTTGCACTTAAAAAAAATTCTTCATACATGAAATATACCCCTGAGTGATCAAAGGTGTAACTCAATGATGGTTTATCTTACAAGACCATAACCCCTCCAGTCACTACACTAAATCAGTCTTACATCAACAAGAAAACATCTTGCTCAAAGGGAGGATCTAGAATTGAAAGGCTGCTGCAAGTACTAATTATAAAAGTCGAATGAGAAAAATAAGTACTAGTTATTTATTTATTTTTTTTACCTAAAATCTATGATTAATGGAATTGACATTGCCCGAGTAGAGGATTGTCGTATGTTAATATTGGATTGAAAATTAAATTAATATTCAATTCAATTGAATTGTAATTATATTTCATTAATTGTCTTATAATTATAAAAATACAAAATAAAAAAAATTGTGTTTAAAGTGATTTATATGGAATGTAATTGAATTTTACTAATAGATAATAATATACTACTATAAATTATATACTGGTTAATTATATAAAAAAAATTAAACTAAATTACATCTGCATTCCCTTAACTTAATTTTAGTTAATGTTTTAGTTCTTTAATTTTTTTTTGAGTTGGTTCTTTATTTTAATTTTAAGTGACAATTTATATTTTATGTTTTAAAATGTCAACAATATTGTTTGTTTTTTTATAAAAATTCAAAAAAATCATCAAAAATTTCAAATAAAACCCATAAAATTCATTAACATCTTCAATAAAATGCAAATTTAATCAAATTCATAACTTAAATCTTTAAATAAACTTATATTTTTATTCTTTATTTGATGTTGTTGTTGGAGATGAAAATATGAGTTTATTTGAATATTTCAATCTTAACTTAAATCTTTAAATAAATTCATATTTTCATTGTTTATTTGATGTTGTTGGAGATGAAAATATGAGTTTATTTGAATATTTGAGGTATGAATTTGATGAAATTTGCATTATATTGAAGATGATTATTAATTTTATGGGTTTTATTTAAAAAAATTGATGATTTTTTTGAATTTTTGTAAAAAAAAAAAGGATAACATTGTTGACATTTTAAAATATTAAATATTAAATATTAAATTATCATTTAAAATTAAAATAAAGGATCAAATAAAAATAAAAAACAAAAAAGATAAATGAATAAAATGTTAACTGAAATTAAGTTAAGAGACCAAAGATGTAATTTAGTAAAAAAAATTAAACTGACAAAGTAAAATTTAGATATAGTAATCGATGTGACAATGTTATATTTGAAGTCTCGCATTTTAATAGGCATCTCACAATAGTAATAAACAAAAATTGCAAACAAAAGATATTGTAATTTGATGCAAATTGACTATATTAACTTAGTCTATATGCTTTCTAGCGTGAATAAAAGTTTCAAAAGGTCCCAGAGGCTCTAGCCTTGGAGAACTAAACATGACTCTACCATTATTTTTTATATGTAAATTATATTTGTGGGAGTAAAATATTATCTTATACCTTTGAAAAAAAATTTCATATGACTCAACCAAACAGAAAACTAACAATTGCAGAAAAACAAAACTGAAATGGAGAATTTTCTTCGTTTCTGTTGAAAACTAATAACGTTATTGACCAGAACTGAAAATGGAGAACGTTGCTGAAAACGCAGAAAACATAACATTATCCTTTCTGCGGTTTAAAGAAATCAGTTTTTGAAATCAAAGTAAAACCAAAATAAAGAAAGATAAGAGAAGAATAACACCTATATTTACGTGTTCAACTTCAATTAATGAGACATACGTCACTAGCAAACAAGCAAGACATTTCACTATTGAGATTTCAATTTATAAGATTAAGGTCACGTCAAGATTGTTCTCATAGTTTATATCACTGTTGAGACTCAGCAATACTAGTCTTTACTTCACAATCTCCCTTTTTACTTTCCCTTAATCTCTTTTTTGATTTTTTATGAATCCTCTTGGTAATTGCATAAACCTCTATTTCTCACCCTTACAACAACAAATGCATTTTACAATTATATATAGTATGTTAAAATAGATTAGCTTAACTAAATATAACAACCTTGTCATAACAAAATTGGTCAAATTCAGTTATAACAATAACTAACTCTAAGTTGTTGCTGATTTAAGGCATATCTCCACAATTCTCCACCTTGTTTCAATATCAGAAACCAACTATGCTTTACAGAAATTAGTCTTTGCTCCCATGTACCAACTTTATGCTTTACAGAAACCAACTATGTAATGGTAGTGCTTGAACTTAGTTTGTGAAAGTGGTTTGGTGAAGGCATCAACATGATTCTCCTCTGTTGCAATCCTTTTGCACTTAACCTTGATTTGAACCTTATCTTCTCTTGTCCTTGAATGTCATCATGTCTCTTGAACATCCATTTTGATCCAATTACCCTTTGACTCTTAGGAATGTCAACCAATGTCCAAGTTTGATTATTTTCTAATGACTGCATTTCTTCATTCAAAGTTGTCATCTAAGCTTCTTTGTCTTTATTATTAATGGCTTCCTTGTAATTGTTTGGTTCATCTCTTTGAAGATCTTCAACAACACTTAAAGCATGAAAAATTAAATATGCTTGAGCATACCTGATTGGAGGCTTGATAGCCATTCTTTCTCTATCCCTTACCAAGTTGTAATTGGCAAAATCCAGTTTTGTTGCTGCATTATCATCAAGTGATGTATCAGGTATGTCTTCATAATCATCCATTTATCTTCAGGTGACTTCACCTCAATCTCAACACTCTCAATATTTCTGTTTGAAGTAGTGTCTTGCTGACATTATTCGTTTATGCAGAACTGAAATGGAGAATGTTCTTCGTTTCTGCAGAACTGAGACCGAGAATGTTCTCCGTTTCTACAAAATTAAAACGGAGAATGTTCTTTGTCAATCATGGGCATTCTTATTTCATCAAATATTACATCTCTTGATACGATGCACTTAGACACACTTTGGTTAATTATCCACAACTTTAAATGATGAGGAGCCACATACTTTCAGATTTGAGTCAGTTAGCTTGTCATTCCACATCTCAATTGGTGTCTTAAATCCAATAGCTGATGAAGGGCACCTATTGATCAGGTACACTGCTGTAACTGCATCTTCTCCCCATAATGTTTTAGGCATACTTGCACTCAAGATCATACATCTCAGTCTTTCCAAAATTGTTATGTTGATCCTTTCAGCATTCCCATTTTGTTAAGGGGTTCCTGCAACTGTTCTATGTCTTTAAATATGTAAATCCATGCAATACTTATTAAACTGCTCTAAAAGATACTCCAGGGCATAGTCAGTTCTTAAACATTTCAACTTAGACTCCTTTTGAGTTCCAATTTGCATATGTCATTCTTTAAATTTCATAAAAGTGTCACTTTTATTTTTAATGACATAGATTCATGCTTTCCTAGAATAATCATCAATGATGGTTAAGAAATAAGAACAACCAACATGAGTCTTTGTCCTTGAAGGACCCCACAAATTAGAATGAGCATATTCAAAAGGTCTAGAGGTGTTGTGTTGGCCAACACCAAAACTGGTCCTCTTAGACTTTCCTATAATACAATGATCACAAGATTCCAATTTTTCAATTTTGTCACCATTAAACAGATTATGTTTTGATAACTCAATAAAGCCTTTTTCACTTACATGTCCTAACCTCATATTCCATATTTTAGTAGATGAATGCAAACTAAAGCTAGTAACTAAAGCTTGTGCAATTATGGTAGAACCATATAAAATGTACAAGTCATTTCTTTGAATTCCTTTAACAATGATATCATCTTTATTAGTAATAGTCATGATACCATTCTTTATGTTTGTGGAATATCCTAATATGTCAAACATGCCAACAAAATTTAAATTTCTTTTTAATTCAGGTATGTACCTTACATCCTTCAGTAGTACCTCTTTGCCATTGAATATTCTGAATCTGATTGTTCTTTTGCCTTGTACCTTGCATGATTTGTTGTTGCCAAGCAAAACGACTCCATCATCACGAAGATGTATTGATTCAATGTAATCATTTCTTGGACACACGTGGAAAGTACATCCTGAGTTTAATACCCAGTTCTTTTCACCTTCAGAATTTGAAAACATCAAGGCCTCTGCAGATTCATAATCAACATCAACAAGTGCAACATTTCCAGAATCTTGAGAGTTTCTCGATTCATTTCTTTCTGGGCAATCTTTTTTGAAATGTCCCTTCTTATGACAATGAAACCATTTATACTTCCCTTAAGATTTAGATCTTGAGTTGGACCTATGTTTATTCCATTTGATCATTTCTTGTTAGTTCTTCTTCTGGTCAGATTCAAACTTTGAGATGATTACCATTCTTGATCTCATGTCTTTTATATCTTTCTTTTATTCGTATAAATGTATGCACGTCTTCAAGAGTAATTGTTTGTTCTCTTCCAAATATGATAACATCCTTGAAGTGTTCGTATGAACTGGCCAGGGCATTAAGCAGAAGTAGAGCTTTGTCTTCATCATCTAACTCGACTTCTAAATTTTCTAAACCATCAAGAATCTTATTAAAATCAACAATTTGTAGTGTAATAAGTTTTTCTTCAACCATCTAAAAAGAAAACAATTGGTGTTTCAGGAATAGACTATTTGAAAATGATTTAGTCGTGTACAAAGATTCAAGTTTAAGCCATAAGGCTACTATTGTTGGTTCTCTTGCAACTTCCCTTAAAGCTTTGTCTCCATGACACAAGATGATAGTACTCTTTGTTTTTTCAATCAGTTCTTCCTTTTCATGAGTAGACATTGTTGCATGAAGAGCTGATTCACCCTTGAACGCATTCACCAAACTTTGTTGTACCAGAACATCATGCATCTTTATCTTCCACAGACCAAAGTCATTTGATCCATTGAACTTTTCAATATCAAACTTTGTGGTTCCAACCATTGTTGCTCCCTTCCCACAAACGACGCCAATTGTTAAAAACAATAATAGAATCTACAACAAGAATTAACCAACAAAATAGAAAACTAACAATTGTAGAAAAAAATAACTGAAACAGAGAATGCTCTTTGCTTCTGCTGGAAACGAAAATGTTCTTGACCATAACTGAAAACGGAGAACGCTGCTGAAAATGCAGAAAACGGATAACGTTTTCCTTTCTGTAGTTTAAAAAAAAACAGTTTTTGAAATCAAAGTAAAACCAAAATAAAGAAAGATAAGAGAAGAATAACACCCAAATTTACGTGTTCAACCTCAATTAATGAGACATACGTCACTGGCAAGCAAGTAAAACAATTCACTATTGATATTTGAATTTACAAGATTAAGCTCACTTCAAATTGTTCTCCTAGTATCTATCACTATTGAGACTCAACAATACTAGTCTTCACTTCACAATCTCCATTTTTTACTCTCCCTTAATCTCCTTTCTGATTTCATATGAATCCTTTTGGTAATTGCACAAACCTCTATTTCTCACCCCTTACAGCAACAAATGTATTTTACAATTATATATAGTATGCTAAAACAAATTAGCTTAATTAATTATAACTACTTTGTCATAACTAAATTGATCAAATTCAATTATAACAATAACTAACTCTAAGTTATTGCTTATTTAAGGCATATCTCCACATGTATTAAAAATCATAATACTATATTACTATGATTCTTCACTGCATAACAATTTTTAGTTGATATAAAATTTACACTATATAAATTGAATCTCGAGTGACTTATACTTAAAATTGAGCAATAACCCTCACAATAATAAAATAAATTATGATTTTATTTTCCTAACACTCACTCACTTAGTTTCCTAAATCCATCATTTACTTTTAAAATGAATCCTAATTATGTTTAGGTAAATTATAATATTATAATATTTTTCTTCCTATGAGATTTTCTCTTGTGCCATGTGGAGCACATATATTCGTTCTAAACAGTACATCATTTATGTGAACTATAGAAACGCAGTAGAAACACGTTCATTGTATAATCTCTTTTCTATCTCTGTCGACAATACACACACAACTCGCACAAAAATGGAAATAAAAAACATGAGTATATATTCCTTGCAACCACGGTAACTTCTTGATCAACATACCCGTTTAGATATTACATATAAAAAAAAAAAAATAGAATTTATTCCTCTAAAATGAAAATAAAATAATTAATTAATTATTGATGTTATAATTATTTATGATTGATATATATAATATATATATATATATATATATATATATATATATATATATATTATCAACTATTTATTTGATATTAGTAATTGATATTACTCACTTTATTTTATAAAGTGAGTGAGTTGTAATATTTAAATGAGTCATATATCAATGAAGAAACTATTTCAAACTCATTTATTAAAGATTAAAAAATAATTTTGACATAAATATCTTAGATATTGATAGTTAGAGATTTTAATATAATAAAAATAATTTTTTTTTAAAAAGTACCTCCCAGAAACGATTTCTACAGTAAATTATTCAAAATATATTATCATTTTAAGCATTTTTTAAATACTTTTTGAAATTTTACTTTTCAAAAATAATTATAGCAAAAAATGAAGTATTTAAAATAAATTTTTATGAGAAGTTATTCAAACTAAGTTTTCATGATTTAAAGTTTATTTGTTTTTTGAAGTTTTTTTTAAAAACGTTATAATAAAAAGATAAAATATTTTAAAAATTATTATTATAGAAACATGTAACAGACGTGTCCAAAAATGTTGCAAGAATAATAAAATAATAAGAATGACATTAATTGACACTATGGTTAAAGTTTAGTTTAGATAATAAATACGAAATATATTATAAAAAGGATAATTGTGGGGTGTAGTGGACAACACAAATTACAATTTTAATTTAATGAGATAAGTCAGCTTATATAGGATTATCGGCTACTATACACCTTCCCTCATAGTTTGCATTACTAATTTTATTGTATCCACGGTTAAATATTAATTAATTAGATCGATTATGTTTTAAAAGTTTAAATTTTGATAATTTAATTATTTAACATTAACGAATTAGATTGTTTATGACTTAAAAATTTAACTTTCTATGATCTAATTGGTTAATAATAGACTGACTGTAACTTATATATTTAAATTTCAGCGATCAAACGATTTATTTTTAATTATTTAGACTAAATATAATTTAAAAATTATAATTTTGATGTTGAAATAGCTTAATCAAATCTAATTATAGATTAATTATGACTTAAAAATGTTAATTTTGATAACTTGACATTTAAATCTTAACTAATTAAAAAAATATATGTCTTAAAAATTTTAATTTTAATAACTTAATGGTGTAATTTTTTTTACTACAATTAATAATATATATATATATATACACACACATACCCATAGAGTTATATATATCTTTCTATTAGCCTTAAAAAAATTGAATTAATGTAATATATTAGATTAGCTCATGTTTAATTATCATAATAACAACCTTAATTTGGTGGCAAAGAATTAACATTAATATTGAAGGTCATAAGGTTGTATCCCTTGATAAATCAAAGTAAGAGACCCGGATTAATATTAACCTTATATGCAGAATATTTTTACCCCCTTTAGTTTAATAAATTCAAAATGATTACATCACAGAAAAAAAAAAACACAAATAATGAAGTATAATCATAAAATTAGAATATAAATTCCTTACCTTTTGGTTCACGCCACAGTTGTAGTTTAACGGTTTAAGAGACCCGGTTGACTTCACGTCGTAGTTGCGGATGTTGGAATGAGAGGGGATTAGCAACGAATGATGGTTTTAGGATTTGTGGTGGGTTGAGAAAGAAAAAAAGAACTGATTTTTTTGTAGAAAGAACGGTTGCCCTGTTCAATTAGGCTGGGAGTGGTTGAGTTGTGGTGTTGAGAAAGTACGATTGTAGAAAATAGGGGTTTTAGTGTTTATTTGAGGAAATAGGGGTTTTAGTGTTTACTTGAGGAAATAGGGGTTGTACGGTGCACAAATATTCAAATATATGAATATATAATTTTGTTTTTTTATTTCTTTTTAATTAGTTATTAAATATTTCACATTTTCTAAAAAAAAATAATTATGCAAAAATTATTTCATATTTTTCGTTTTTTTATTAATAAATTAAATTAAATTATGTAATTAAAAAATTGTTAGTGACTGAAATTTTGGTCGCTAAAATTTAGTTGCTATTTCAGTCTCTACTTTTTGTTAGTGATCAATTTAGTGACGGATTGATATTTAATTTCAAGGTTTAAATTTTCAGTCTCTATTTGGGTCGCTAGTGTAAAAGGCAAATTTTCTATTAGTGATAATTAGCGACTGAAATTGTAGTCGCTAAAATTCAGTCGCTATTTCAGTCTCTAAATTTCATTAGCGACCGACTTAGTGATAAAAAAATATTTAGTTCATAAATTCAAAATTACGGTCGCTAGTGTGACTGAAAATATTCGGTCTCTAAATCGGTCACTATAGGCGAAATTTCTAATAGTGTAATAAACTTCCTTAATAATCAAGTTTTATGTGCTAAGAGAGTTTCTCAATTCTTCTAGGTGGTCAACACTTGCAACAAGTCATATTATTTATTTTAGCATATATTATTTTACTTTTCTTGATTTATCTTTTTAATGGTGTCTCCCTTAGATCAAGCCTTTCAATTTATCATTACAAATATCTTCTTCAACTTGTAAAATGATTCATTCTTCAACGACTTTGTAAAAGTAGTCGCAACTTGCTAACAATATTCGATCGCCACTTTTTTCTCAACAACCAATTCTCATATTTTGTGAAACCATATATCAATATGCTTGGATCGTCCATAGAAAATGAGATTCTTTAAAAGTGAAGTAGATGACTTGTTTTTACAAAATATCTTTAGAGGATTATTCTTTTTTTGGTGCACTACTTCTAAAAAATTTCTCAGAGATATTGTTTGAATAGCACAATTGATTATTGTTATATATTATGCTTCTGCTGTAGAAAGTGCGACAACTGGTTGCTTCTTCGAACACATGATACTGCATCAATGCTCAAAGAAAATACATACCCCGACGTGTTTTTTCTTGTTTTGATATCTCCAGCCCAATTACTATCGGTGTATTCAACAAGCTGCACATCATTATCGATAGCACAAAAAAAAATTCATCTTAGAGTATCTTTGATATATCTCAAAATCCTTTTAGCTCCTTGCAAATGGCTAACATGTGGTTCTTACATGTATCTGCTAAACAATCTCTCTCCGTATACTATATCTGGTCTTATCGCGATTAGATATTTTAGACTTTCGATCAAACTTTTATAAAGGATTTAGTTTACCCTTTTTACCATCACTTCTCTTGTCAGCTTCAACTTTTCTTCAACATGCGTGAATATTGGTTTTGAATTCTCCATCTTGAACTTTTTCAAAATGTCACTTGCAAATGAAAATTTCATCATTTCGTTGAGTGACCTCAATGCCAAAGAAATAGGACATTAGTCCCAAATTTGTCATTTCAAAATGGCTAATCATAGTCTCCTTGAACTTTGCAATCACTTTTGAATTATTTCCATTAAAAATCAAATCATTCATATATAGGCACACAATAAGAACATCTCTTGGATCAATGAATTTGATATATAACATGTGCTCAAATGGACATATCTAAAACCCATTTTGAACAAAATAAAGTACCATTAAGAAATGTTGACTTAACATCCATTCGTTGTATTTTTCAGTTATTTTGAGTCGAGAGAGAAATAATCATTCAAATTGTATCTAATCTTGAAATAAGAGCAAATACCTCAAAATAAACAATACCTAGTTTTTGTTTGTATCCTTTAGCCATCAACATTGCTTTAAAGCGGCCAATTTCACCATTAGCTATGTACTTTGTTCTTCTCAATTGAATTTATTTCTTCATCCATGGCTTTTCTTCAACTCTCATCATTTGAGGCTTCTTCAAAAGTAACTACCTTCTAATTTGAAAATAAAGCAAAGTTGATACTTTCTTTATTTGACGGGTCATTATCGTTATCCAAAACAAAATCCTTCAATCTAGATGGTAATCTATGTTGTCTATTGGATGTTTCTAGCTCAATATATGTTAGATTTTCTTGCACATTCTCCCTTTCATAATTATTTGAAATCACTATCGACTATTTTCATGGCTTTGAGGAACAATCCTATATTCCCCGTTCATCAAACGCCACATCTAGACCGATAATCACCTTATTTGTCTCTAGGATGTAAAGTTTTTAGGCATTTGAGCTTGAACTATAGCCCATAAAGATACATCTTTCACCTTTATCATCCAATTTTTTTATGAGTTGATCTGGTACATAAGCATATGCAATACATCAAAATGCCATGATGTATTGATTTGAGGGTCTCCTTCCACTCCCAGCTCTTCAAAAGTCTTCTCTTGGACATTATTTGTAGAACACATGTTCAAAATATAAATTACAGTAGCAAGTGTTTTCGCCTAAAATTCCTTAGGCATTTGTTTGGCTTTCAACATGCATCTCACCATGTCCATAATTGTTATGTTCTTTCTTTCAGCTACTTTATTCTGTTGTGGTGTGTATCTTGTTAATTGATGTTCAATTCCATGTTGTTGAAATAAATGTGCACTATCAAGGTATTTTTGGCCTATATTGATTCAGAGTGCTTTGATTCTACAAAAACATTATTTCTATACAAACACGTTAAATATCTTAATGGCATCACAAGCTTATGTTTTTATTTCAAAAAATATACCCAAGTCTTTCTACTAAAGTCATCAATAAAAATAATAAAATACTTGCAGCTATAAGGTGTTGGTATTAAAACCGAACACAATTCTAAATGAACTATCTCTAGTTGTTTCTTCTCCCATTAAGATATTCTACTTGGAAGTGATTCTTTCTAATTTGACTAGTCTCACATACACCATATGGAATATTCACAACCCGTAAACCATAAACATATTCTTTTCATGGAAAGTAATTCCAGCCAAGAAAATAAAAGTGATCAAATCTCATGTGCCAAAACCAATCATCATTTGAAATTATAGAACTCAAGAAATGAAATCTTTCATGTTGAATTTTCAAAGGAAATATGCAGTTGCATTTCATTCTTACCTTTGTGATAAATATGTCATTTTTGTCAATCAACATGCAATAACCACTGTGAATCTAGATGTTGTAGCCTTTCTCTTATAGTTATCTCATACTCAATAGATTGCGATGAAGACAACGAGCATAAAAAATCACCAATAAAATTTTATGATTCATCTTTCAATTATTCAATCTGACAGCAATTTTTCTTTTTTCTAATGTTGAAATATTTGAATTGTTTCCATATTTCATGGTCGATTTTATTGTTTCATTCAAAGAAGAAAATAATTCTTTTTTCCTCACGTGTGATTACTGCCCCAATATCTAGGGGAGTGTGGGTTGACCCGCTAACCTGATTATCCAACCCGAGTTTTACCCGTACTAGGTCACTTTTGGGTCCGCCCAACCCAACTCGTTGAAATCTGCTTATATTAGATTCGGGTAATGGGTTCAATAATTTGAACTCGTCGACTCGACCCAATGACTAGTTATGTTTTTTTTTTTTTTAAAATTGTTTGGCAGCCCAATAAGGATTCATTATTCTTCTTTTCCTTTAGATTTTCAGCCGCCACCATCCACATTCTTCTTCTCTTCTACATTTGCGCCATTATCTTCTTTTGTTCAAGACTTCCTAAATTTGCGTCGTCGCCCACCTTCTTCTTCTTCTGTTCCAACAGTCGCACCGTCACACACCTACTTCTTTTGTTCCAGAATTTCTACAGTCACGCTACCACCCACCTTCTTCTTTTTGTTCCAGACTTCCTGCGATGCGCCGTCTTCTTCTTATATCAAAGTAAGATGTGCAAAATATTTTTTCCTAAATTATCTATGTCATTCGGGCAAGATACATTTTTTTAAAAAAAAAATTATCAAGTATATTGATTTTTATGATAAATTGAATTTTATGTAATAAAATATTAGATAAACTAAAATACGGTTGTGAAGAAACTTTATCAAAATAATTTGTCGCGAAGAAGACTTCATTTGAGTTAAATACTATTTATTTAAATTATATTTTGTTATAGTTTTTTATTTATTTAGATAAAATGATAAATAAATTTACGGCGTATTTGAATATGAAGCATAATATTTAGATTAATCCATAATTGTTATAGATTTTACAGACATTTCATCATAGTATTTAATATCAATTGATTAATATTTCTAAAAAAATTAATATTAAATATGATGAATCTAGTTTAATTTGGTTTACATTTAAATTTATTTAACACTTTTTTTTAGTATTTTATTTGAAAATAGTAAGTACTCAATGAAGCACTACTATTAAAAAATTGTGATAGCTTAGTAAACTAAAATGTGGTGAACGATGTGATTGAAATTTTATGATTTTTTAGTATTAAATATATTTTCATTCAATTAAATTGTTATTGTTGTTACTTATGTTTCTCATGTAAAATAAAAAACAAATTACTATTTATGTATAACTCGCCAACCCAACCCGTTCTTGATCGGATCTGTTCAGATTAAATGAAAAAAATACAGAAAAAATTGGATTTTGTCAAAATTGACCTAACCCAACCCGCGTACACCCATATCAAAATAGCAAATATCTTCATCTTTAGAAAAAATGTTACTTGCTAAAAATAAGTTGTGAATTTTCAAAACTCTCACTAGTATTTTGATATTGATTCTTGCCATGTGTCCAAATTTTTCACGATGATAACAACTATAATTTATCCTTTCTTGATTGTAGTTGCATATTCCTCTGCCACAATTGGTATGGATGAAATTATTTCTGCATCTTCCTTGATTTGACGGATATAAATTAATGTATGTCAACTAATTGAAATTGTCACGCCCTCTTCTTGTAAAATATCATCGACATTTGCCTCTATAGTTTCCTATTCATCTATTAAAATTACCACAATGTCTACCTTCTTCCATTTGATTGGATTCAACAACATTGTTCAGACTCTCTTGACTTTTCAAAGCTTCTTCTTTTACTTTTTATGTTTTCTCCAATATTCTATTAACATAACTTTCAATACTTCCTTGCAACTCAGCTACTGATAATGTGTCGATGTCGTGGTACTCTATTATTGTAGTCACCACATGATGTTTCAAACATCATTGGCATGGTGTGTAGAATTTTCTCTACCACTTTGCTATTTTGGAATGTCTTCTTCATACACTTTCATCTTGCTTAGAAGATTTGTAACACTAGAAACATATTGTTCGAACGGTTTCTGTTCTAGACATTTCATTCCTTTCATATTCTCTTCGTAAAGATTGCAATTTTGATTTTTGGGTTTTCTCAACACCTTTATGTGACTGCTTCACTATGTTTGATGATTCTTTAGCGGTTTTGGTATTCACCATTTTACCAAAAATTGAATAATGTATTCCTTGATGAATTTGTGTAACTGTCAACTGGTCCATTCTTCGAACTGTTTTATCGGCTCGTTATTAGTTTATTTAGAATTATGTCTCATTACTTATTTAAAAGTATTAATATAAGATATGTTTTTAAATAGACTAACAAGTCGTACGATGCTTTCATAAAGGCCAAATTGATTCCTAAAAAAATTATGACAAATCATATACATGATATAGGCCTTAACTTTTTTGACAAATCAATTACAAAGCTTAGTTTAGTGACATATTCTCACCTCAATTAAAAATACTTGGTGTTTTGTTTGCTTTTATGACTTCACCCTTGATTATTGTTTTTTACTTTACTATAGAGGAAATTAATCTATTTTTACTTATATTAAATAAGAATGGACTGTAAATAGCGATGATGATA
The DNA here is from genome assembly GCF_000331145.2 of Cicer arietinum. Classification (NCBI taxonomy): domain Eukaryota; kingdom Viridiplantae; phylum Streptophyta; class Magnoliopsida; order Fabales; family Fabaceae; genus Cicer; species Cicer arietinum. The sequence goes on from NC_021166.2 coordinate 47,111,939, forward strand.
GGTCAGACCGTCTAATATGAATCTCTTGTCTGATCTAGTTTATTAGATGTTTGCTTCGACCTGACCCAATTAGTAAAAAAAATAGAATTGGGTTCTTTAAAATTTATTAAATAGGTTAAAGTTAGTTTTAAAAAACCTATTAAACATGACATACTGACTCATAAATATAATTAAAATATAGGCTAAATACCACATGTGGTCCCTTAACTTAATTTTGGTTAACGATTTAGTCATTTACCTTTTTTTTCTTCCCGTTTTGGTCCTTTATGTTTTTAAATAATTTCAGAGTTACCCTTTAAGTGAGGTTCCGTTAAGAAAACGTTAAAAAAATATCTCCTCCATTTTCTCTCACATTTCTCTTTATGTTGTTTGGTTTCTCTTCTCATCTCCCTTCTCCAAATTCCCAAATTCATGAACCCTAAATTTCCCATATCCCATCTCTCGTTCTCCTCTGTCTTCACTCTCCTAAATTCACGATTCATTTGCGATTTCAAGTCTCGAGTTCATGGCTGCCTCTTTCACAAATGGGTCAAACTCAACCTCCTACAACTCAACATCCTACAACCATGGTTCTTCTGTTTCCAATGGAATTCCTAAGCTGTCAAATTGTGCTTGTGGTCTGAAACCTGTAATGCGCACAGGAAAAAATTGGGTTCGAACAGAGGAAGAAAATTTTGGGGTTGTAGGAATTTTGTAGTAAGCATCAATACCTTTATGGTTGTTAGATTGGTATTCGGGATTTTGGTTTTTAGACTGTCTCATATTAGGGTTATTAGATTTATTGTTTTTGATTCAAATTAAAAAAAATTTATTCGATTCTTGTTGAAAAAATTGCTATTGATGTTGTCTTTGTTCATCAATTGTAGAGTTATGACATTGAATGTAGATGCAATTACTTTGTATGAGATTCAAACTATAGGCTTCAAGCACAACAGAGAAATCAACAACAAATACACACACAATGTTTAGAGTGCCCTCAAAAGGAGTTGGAGATTATGACTCTTAGGAATGTCATTTTGAAGATGCATGGAGATCACAAGTCAACTATTATTAAGATGAAGTTGATGTTATTTTTATGCGTTTTGTTTAGTGTAACATGTGTTGTTTTATTGTTGATCTTAGCTCTGAAATGAGCTTACTGTAGTTGATGTAATTTTATTGATGTTGATGTAGTAGATTTGTTGTAAGTATATAGTAATGATTGAGTTTGTTGTATGGCATTTGGAACATATTAGTGTATTTTTCTATTGCATCAATTGTGCCTCCAATTCATTCATAAAGAAAATCAGAATGCATAAGTAATTGTTGCTTATTTCATAATTCAGAATGCAGAATTCATTGTTGCTTAATTCAAAATTCATTGTTGCAAAATTCATTGAATGCAGAATTCATAATTCATTGTTCCATAATTGATTGTTGCTTAATGCAAAATTCATTGGTGCAGAATTCATTGAATGCATAATTCATTGTTGTAGAATTTATTGAATGCATAATTCATTTATAATCAGAATGGATAATTCATTGTTGCAGAATTCATTGAATGCATAATTTATTATTGCAGAATTCATTGAATGCAAAATTTATTATTGCAGAATTCATTTACAATTAGAATGCATAATTCAATGTTGCTTAATTCATAATTCATTTACAATCAAAATAACACCCTTGCTCTTGAACAAAATTCATTCATAAGAGAGTAATTCATTCATTCATAATTCATTATTGAATCCTGAACATAATTCATTCATAACAGAGTAGCACCCCTGTTTACAATCAGAATGCAGAATTCATTCATAACTCATAATTCATTCATAACTCATAATTCATTCACAACTCAAAATTCATTAATAACTTAGAATTCATTCATAACTCATAACTCAAAATTATGTCTTGCTTCAGATGGTACAAAAGACAGCAAACGACATGCAATTATCATAAACTAACGAACATAATGTTGACTTGTTCCTATTAAACAGAATGACAAATACATAAACAGAATGACATATCAAAAAGTTCTTAATATCAAAAAGTGACAATTCCTAATATTATATCTTCCATGTTTTGAACTTTGGCCTAAAAGTTCTCGATTGAGCTTGTGAAGGCAGAAACTGAGCTTGTGCAGATTGGGACTGATCTTGTACATGCTGGAAATGAGCTTGTGCAGGCTGAAGCTGAGCTTGTGCAGGCTGGGACTGAGCTTGTGTAGGCTGGAACTGAGTTTGGGCAGGATGAGACTGAGCTTGTGCAAGCTGGGATTGAGCTTGTTCATTTTTGGGTCTTCCTCTGAGTTTGACAAGTTGAGATTTGGGCTGGTCAGGTTGAGATTGGGCTTGTGTGGGTGGGTTTTTCTTGGGTCTTCCTCTGAGTTTGACATGTTGAGATTGGGCTTGTGTGGGTTGGTTTTTCTTGGGTTTTCCTCTGAGTTTGACAAGTTGAGATTATGCAATTTTAATTTGGTTTAGGTCAGGTTGAGTTTCAGTTTGGGGAGCTTCAATTTCAATTTGGGTATGCGGAGCTTCAGTTTGGGTCATCCTCTGGGTTTGGGTCAGGTCAGTTTGGGGAGCTTCAGTTTGAGTCTGGCTTTCTCGGGTTTGGCTTAGACATGATGCCTTGTTATGACCAATTAGTTTACATTTGGTGAACTTATTTGACATCCCTTTCCTACTAATAATTGTTGAGTCCTGATTTTTTTTCATCGCCATCTTTGTTCCTTGACCTTTTGGGCCTTCCTGGAAGCCTTCTTGATGGTGGTGGTAACACATCAGGATATAGAGTTTGATGCCATAGATTTTGTCCATTTGTTTTGTAAATAACAGACCGGTAACAAGCCGCATATGTCTCTCGCCTATAATATGCTGAAATCAATTCTTCTGGATCTTGTTTGACGAAATTGCAGCAACAAACTGCATGGCAGCAGGGAATTCTAGTAAGCATCCACTTCCTGCATGAACATTCTTTATTTTCCAGTGATACCACAAACTTGTCTCCTGTGTGGATGATGTTACTAACTCCGAATATGTTATCACCAGCATACCTTGTTCAATAAGAATAAACATATAACCAAAATTAACACATGTCATAATTGCCAAGAATTAAAAAACAATTATATCATAAGAAGAATTAAAAAATAGAACACACAATATTACCTACACATCAACATTCTTGATAATTCTTGTTCCTTTTATAACTTTTTCTTGATTTGAGGTAGAACATAACAAGTATACCCTTCCAATGTAGTTCTATTTCTGGCCCACCTTTCCATTAAGTACAATTTGATGTCTTCAAACATTGTCACTATGGGTTTACCTCTAGGTCCAATAATGACACTGTTGAATGTCTCTGACATATTGTTGACAAACACATCACATTTAAAATTGAAACTGAATCTTGACTTTGACCAAAACCTTGGTGGAATCTTCACCAAATATTTGTAGGCTTCTTCGTTAACCTTCCTCAACTCTTTCATTTCTCTTTCCCATGCTTGATGAGATGTTGACTTGGTTGCCTTCCACATCAATTCCTTAAGCATCTTCCCTGGGTGAATTTTTCTGAAGTTGTTATTGAGGTGTCTTACACAAAACATTTGTTCCACCATAGGAAGCAACTCATCCATTGCAGGCAACAATCCCTAACATAAACAACAAAAATTAATATAAATAAATAAATTACCATAAATAAATAATGAATAATTGAATTTAAATGAATACCTTTTTCTGATCAGATATGAAGGTGTAGAACTTGCATGCTTGTTGTCCACATAAGTCATCAATTAATAATTTAAGGAACCAAGTCCATGAATCTCTTGTCTCACCTTCAACTACAGCCAAAGCAATTGGAAGCATTTGGTCATTTGGATCTCTACCCACATCAGCAAGAATCATACCCCATAATACCCTTTAAGGAAACAACCATCAAGACCAAATATTGGTCTACAAATCAGGAAACTCTCTTTACATCCATTAAGACACACATATATAGGAGTCGAAAACTAGGTAAAAGTGGCATGTCCACATAGTCAGTTACCTCTGAATTTGTAGCTTTGACTTCTTACTTGACAGTACTATTTGGATTTGATCTTAATAACTCATGACAGTAATCATACAATCTTAGATATTGCTCTATGAATGATCCATCAACCATATCAATTGCAACCCTACGTGCCCCGAATGCCTTCATCTTACTCACTCAAGCGTTCCACTTTTGATGAACTTTGTTAGAAATATCTGTAATTTTTATGTTCGAGTTCTCCTTTACTGTTGAGCACAATCTTCTTCCGAGCCAACTTGATCTCATTAATTTGACCTTATACTCTATTCCTTACCACTTACCCCTCCTTGTCCTTCAAGTTCATCGCCACTTATATGGACCTCATTGTAACACCTCGGCCATTACCGTTACCGGCAATGCTACCTCACGACCTTCTCGCCCCCCTCTTTCCGCCCCCATTGGAAATCTGACGAGTTTTTGCCTTCCGTGGGATTCGAGCCTGGTACCTAGGGGATAAGTACCGCCTCCACACAGATCCCACTACCAATTGAGCAGCATCGCCGGTAACGGTAATGGTCGGGGTGTTACTAGCTCAATTGGTAGTGGGATCTGTGTGGAGGCGGTACTTATCCCCTAGGTACCGGGCTCGAATCCCACAGAAGACAAAAACTCGTCAGATTTCCAATTGGGGCGGAAAGAGGGGGCGAGAAGGTCGTGAGGTAGCATCGCCGGTAACGGTAATGGCGGGGGTGTTAACCTCAGTATGCACATTATCCACATTATCCACAAATACAGACTGAGATATTGGATGAATAAGATACAAATTCACTTTCCCATTAGCCTTGACAAAATTTACCATTTCTATAGCCCCAATGTCATTTTCCAGAAACGTTTTCTCACCATACACCTTATACAAAATACTAATAACTTCAGGATACCTCAAAGTAACTCCACATGTCAACATCACATTTCCAATTTGACACTTCACCTTTGTACACTTCCGTTGTGTCATCCAAAAAATACCCTCCATGGTGGACATCAACAAAAAACACATTCATTCTGCTTTTTATACATTGAAAAGAAAAAGAAAAAAACTCATTAATCGAAAACTATAATCAAATGGTATGGACCACAAAACTGACCCCATAGTCTTAGAAAAAGAGTAAAGAATATGTATGTGTGGACCACAAACCCTAGATCCCAATAAACAACACAAAAAACAACACATGCAATAATCAAACACATGCAAATAATAAATACCATAACGACCAACTAAGCCCTAAACCCTAAAAAAGAGTCACTACCCCATAAAAATAAGAACCCCATTAAGGAGCTGCAATCGTAAACAAAATCAACTTCATTCAGCAAGAAAAGATTACCAAAATAAGAACTGAATCGCAAACTGAGACAATTTGGGAACATAATGGAATTTACTTGCTACTGAGAATGCGAGGAAACTGAAATCGTCAACTGAATAGCGACTTCAACTTCTCTTTCTCTGAAGGAAATTGCGAACTGGACTCAAGAATTGAAATTGCAAATGAATCGTGAATTTAGGAGAGTGAAGACATAGGGGAACGAGAGATTGGATATGAGAAATTTAGGGTTCATGAATTTGGGGATTTGGAGAAAGGAGATGAAAAGTGAAACCAAACAACATAAAGAGAAATGTGAGAGAAAACCCAAATGAAGAGAAAACAGAGGAGGAATTTTTTAACGTTTTCTTAACAGAACCTCACTTTAAGGGTAACTCTAAATGACAAAATCGTTAACCGAAATTAAGTTAAGAAACCACATGTGGTATTTAGCCTAAAATATAATATATATATATATATATATATATAAAATATTAATAAAAGACTCCTTATATCTTTTGAATATTTTTATTTTTATTTTTAAATATCTATATTTTCCTTCAAAACCATTTGGCAAACACAAGTTATCGTCCACAATTCTTGTCCCCACGTTGTTTTTACGAAAAGCTAAATACCCACAAGTTCAAAGTAACACTTGCTATTGTCAGTAATCAATTATATATATTTAAAACAGACTCCCGATGCCACATCATCATATTTTGTCACATCATCATATTTTGCCACTTCAACATATTTCATCCACATCAGCCAAAAAGCTGATGTGTACCTCATGCGAGTACCTCTCCTCTTTCAACAACTTCTCCTCTTCCTTCAACAATTTCATTAATACCTCCAAAATCTATTTCTTTAATATTATTTTATAATAAATTTATAAATTATAAAATTATTTTACAATTATTTACAATAAACTTATAAATTATTTTATAATTTGATAATAATTTATAATTTATATTATTATCAAATTATTTTATAAGTTATTTTATAATAAATTTATAAATTATTTTATAGTATTATTAGTTATTTACCAGTTGTAATTACTTATAAAACTTATAAAATTATAAAATTATAAAATTATTTTACAATTATCTATAATAACTTTATAATTTATAAATTATTTTACAATTTGATAATAATTTATATTATTATCAAATTATTTTATAAGTTATTTTATAATAAATTTATAAATTATTTTACAATTTGATAATAATTTATAATTTATATTATTATCAAATTATTTTATAAGTTATTTTATAATAAATTTATAAATTATTTTACAATTTGATAATAATTTATAATTTATATTATTATCAAATTATTTTATAAGTTATTTTATAATAAATTTATAAATTATTTTACAATTTGATAATAATTTATAATTTATATTATTATCAAATTATTTTATAAGTTATTTTATAATAAATTTATAAATTATTTTATAGTATTATTAGTAATTTACCGGTTGTAATAATTTATATTATTGATCATTAAATTCAATGAAAAAACTACATAATCACTCATAAATATCGACATAAATGTTATTTATCTAATCCTCCTTACAATTATATTATTCCACTTATGGTGAGTAATGATTTTATAGGTTTCTAATTCAATTACTCATTAACGTCAATCTATTTAAAATTACTTTCAATTTATGTCAATCCATTTTTTTTAGTAACATTTTATAAAATAAAAATATATATTTTATTTGACATAAAAGACACAAATTTATTAAAAATAATCATAAAATACGAATATATAAAAAGTTATTAAAAAAGTTACTTCCAATTATTAAAATACACAAATTTATTTAAAATTATAATATATATGAATATATTAAAAAATATAATGAACCAACGTTTACTATATATGTGTTCTGAAAAATTATGTTAACACTAAATTTTTATCAATTAATTCAACAACTTCTCCTCTTCCTTCAACAATTTCTTTAATACCTCCAAAATCTATTTCTTTAATATTATTTTATAATAAATTTATATATTATAAAATTATTTTACAATTATTTATAATAAAATTATAAATTATTTTACAATTTGATAATAATTTATAATTTATATTATTATCAAATTATTTTATAAGTTATTTTATAATAAATTTATAAATATTTTTTATAGTATTATTAGTCATTTACCAGTTATAATTACTTATAAAACTTATAAAATTATAAAATTATTTTACAATTATCTATAATAACTTTATAATTTATAAATTATTTTACAATTTGATAATAATTTATATTATTATCAAATTATTTTATAAGTTATTGTATAATAAATTTATAAATTATTTTATAGTATTATTAGTCATTTACCGGTTGTAATAATTTATATTATTAATCATTAAATTAAATGAAAAAAACCACATAATCACTCATAAAATGCTATTTATCTAATACTCCTTACAATTATATTATTCCACTTATGGTGAGTAATATGCATTTTAATATTAGAAGTGTGTTTGCTTTCATTCAACAAATTTTACACTCTTATTAATCTTTTTAGAGATAAATGAAATATTATTTTAAAAGTCTTAAAACAAAATTGATTTTTTTAGAGTGTAATAAGTCATACTAACTCTTTTAAAAAAGATAAACCAAAATTAAAATAAAATCTTTAAAAGATTAATATACTATTTTTTATATATTAAGATTCTATTTTTCAAATTTTTATACCAAATTGCTTAAGTTGAAAATAAAATATCAAATTGTCTTAATTTTTTATTTCTTCAGGAAATCGCTCTCTAGGGATTTTTATACTCAATAGGAAGTCACATTCTGAGGATGCGACCACGTAGTGATGTAAATTTTTTTTTTCATTTTTTTAACAATTCAGTTATTGATTATTTAATAAATAAAAAATAATTAAAATATTTTAAAAAATCAAAACACTCTTAATAAAATAAAATACATTAAATTTAAGAAAAAATACAATTAATTAGATGTGTCAAAAGAAATAAGGTGTTATATTATGTTAACAATTCTATCTTATTTTGTAGATAAATTAGTCACTTCATTCTATTTTATTAATCACTTCCTCTTATTTTTTTCGAATCTAATAAATAAAAATAATAATAATAAAAATAAATTTTTTACATCACTCTTTGGTTGCATCCCCAGTATAATAGAATTGTGACTAACAAATTTTACATCACTACATTGTTAATAAAATAGATCAAGTGACTAATTTATGCGCAAAGTAAGATAGAATCGTTATAATAATATAAATTTATTTATAAAATACGATAAATTTGTTAAAATAATATAATATATTATTTGTTGGTACATCTAATTAACCATTTATTTATTTTTTTGAATTTTAATATATTTTATTAATAGTATTTTGATTTTTAAAATATTTATTTAAAAAATCTCTAATATACTAGACTCATATTTCAATATTTTTAAAATAGGTATAACCTAATTAAACAAAACTCGATCAGGACGACTTATTTCCACCTTAACCGTTTAAATAGGAAGAATTATGCAAAACCTAAATTGGATCTGGGCCGGGTTTGGCTTGATCAAAAGCCCGTGTACGGAGCTGATAGAGTCAAAACCTAGTTTCCTTTTGGAGGCGTCACAACTAGTATAAAACTGTTATCACTGCTTACCTCTCCAATTATCTTCTTCTGTTCTATATTTAGGGTTTTTCAAAGGCGCCTTGTAAATATCCTTTTATTTTATTTGCTGCAATTCTTCCTGCTAATTAATTTATTTGTTGCATTTCATCTTGTTAATTAATTTATTTTGTAGATGTTCTTGTTTCTAGTCTATTTAATTAATACTAATTGTTCTGATATAGATTTTTTGTGACGGGGGATTTTAATCCAAATTCCCAACTTGAATGGGGGCAAACTAAAATCATTGTGTTTGCATGACTCCTAGTAAACGTCGCATAATAATGTTTACTAACGTTGACGGTCTTCTCTCTTCGGAGAGTGTTCCTCCGTTTGGTTCTTGTCTCATATTCCATTGCCTTGTGGAGCAGCGTTGCTGCCTTTACTTCTTGGGACTGGCCATGAGACACACATTTTTTTTTCATTATGTATTTTCATATGTTTTGTTTTTGATGATTAAATTATTATTCTACAAAAGCTAGTGTTGCCTATGATGATACCATTCACCAATTACCATCTTTCGGGACTTAATGGCTTTTCTGCCTTGCTGATACTATTCTGCAATTCTGAGGCTTACACTTTATGTTAATTTTATAGGGTTGGTTTCTTTTTTCTAGTAAAATTGATCATTCTTGTGTTTTTTTTCGTCATAATATTTATTAGATAGTTTCTTGTTTTTGTTTTCAATTAAATTGAAACCCCAATTCCTTCAATTTTGTTTAGAGTTGAGGGTTGAAAAGGAATATTTGGGTTTAGCCTAAACTTGAGTGCCTCTCATAATCCTTCAAATTCTCACAACCGAAATTTTATGTCTCTTCAACTCATGACTTTTCTTGTTCTAACTTTAATTTCTAGAAACCAATTTTAATCCATGGTTTCCTATGGAGTTTCAGATGTGGCCTATTTTTTTATCTTGCTTTTTTTCCTTCTTACAAATTTGGTTGGACGAAAAAGATTATGTTAGTTGACTGATGGTTTGGATTAAAATTTTTTATATTGTTTTATTGTTTGATGAAAACTTCTAATCTTCTTAGGTTCTAAAAGAAAATATGTAAGCTGGATTTTAAAAGAATTTTAAAGACATATTAGAGAACTCCAGTCCTGGCTGCAATCGAAGGGTTAAACATAGATATAATTCAAAAGATTATTTAAAAGAAAGAATTCAAAGGATTATTTTAAGAAAATAATTTAATTATTTTAAGTAATCATTTAAAAGAAATAATTAAAATATACTTTCTATTACAATATTCACTTTTATTTTGATATCATTTTAATTATTTTCATATTTAAAATAATATCAATCATTATTGTTCTTTCAAAATAATTTTAAATCATTATCTTTGTAGGTGATATTTTCGTTGTTATAAAATAATTTTAAATAAAATAAAAAATGATTTTGTGGAATTGTTGGATGAGTGTATTTTAACTAAAAAATCTTGTTAATGATAATTAAGTGAGAACCAATGTATCAATATAGGCATGCATCTTGTTAACTAAAATTTTGAAAGATTTTTTAGTTAAAATACACTCATCCAACAATTCCACAAAATCATTTTTTATTTTGTGAGATTCTCAAATATCTTTTTAGTTAACTATTTAACAACGTACGTACGAACATTGTAAGTTACAACCAATGTATCAATCACATTAAAATGCATGCCTGCTAGAGTTTGAGGGATAGTCATGGCGGCCATCCATTGTAGAAACCACAACTAGATTTCAACTATACGAGTGAGAGGGGAGAACGAGAGCAAGTGCGCGAGAAATAGGCTTAAGTGTTATAGTGCAGAGGTGAGCAAAACACATGGAGGAGGATCAATCCTACGAGGTAGGGGTGTTAAATAAAAACCAAAAACTGAATTAAACTGTAGAACTGAACTTTATAAAAATTGAGAACCGAACTGTTTTCTAACTAATTTTTTAAAACTAGAACTGAACCGAACAAGTTTTCAGTTTGAAAAACTGAAGGGGTGGAGGAAATCAGGGGAGTGTTTTTTGTGCATATCTAAAATCATGTAATGTCTAAAAGTGGTTTGAGACCTACTTTAGAAGATTTTGTTTTTGGAAATTTAGAAGAAGACAACACATCTATGTCGGTGACACTTTTCTCTATGGAAGAGGTTAAAAGCGTTGTGTGAGACTATGATAATATTAAGAGTTCGGGATTGTAAGACCCTCTAAATTTATTATTTAAAATAATTAAGACCTATAAATATTTCTTTTAATGTTAATTTATAAGTGATAATTATTTGCCTTATTCGACTTATTGTAGTTGATAAAGTTGTTACTAAGAATTATTTAATCAATGAAGGGGTTTTTTTTTTTTTTTTTATCACAAGAAGAATTTAGACTAAAGGTTTGTGGTTTGGTGTGACCCAACCGATATGAATGAGTAGAAATTTGAGTTAGAGGTTTGTGGCTTGATTTTTTTTTTTTATGATTGAGGTTAACAAAAGAAGAATTGATATTCTCTCTCTCTCTCTCTCTCTTATTCTTCATTCAAGCCCAACACTATTTATCAACAATCCCCACTTTTAATTATTCCTAAACTCTACAATTTTTCCATATTTAGTAATAATAAGCAGGAAAATAAAAACGCACAAACTCTTTGCAAACAAGATTATGTAAACAAAAAAGGAATATCAGTCACCATCATCTTCACACCTCACTACTAGAAAAAACAGAAATGAAGACGGATATAATCTGTCTCTAAATTTAATAAATTTTGTCGCTAAACACTATAGAGACGGATTTCGAGACGGACATGTTTCTGTGATTGGTTTCCGCGTCTCTAAGATGTTAGAGACATATTGTATGATCTGTCTCTAATCAAAGACGAAGTATGTTCGTCTCTATCAGAGAGGGATATATCACTACCGTTTTCAAAAGGATTTAATTTAGTCCGTCTCTAGCTTATCACATTCCGTCTCTATTGAGACAAATGTATATTCCATGTCTAATATATTCCAATTTTTTATTTTTTATTTTTATTTTTATTAATCTCTCACAAATCTATCTATAATTATTTTTTACCTGAATATTTAAGTATCAATTTTTAAATATTGAATTCCATACTATATATATATATATATATATATATATATATATATATATATATATATATATATATATATATATATATATCACACTATATTCTCACAAAAATCTATACATTATAATAAAGCAAACATGATAAATTGGCAAATTTGACACGTGTCAACAAACTAGAGTGTTAAGAAAATATAAGTTTCTATTAATAGAAATAATACGTTGTTTATTTTTGAGAAGTTAATGGCCAATTAAAAAAATAAAAGGAATGAATTAAAAATAAAAAGCTTTTTTTTGTAAGAAAAACATAAAACTTCTTTTACATCACGATCTTTGTCCACGATACAATTTAATTGTCAATTAAAAAATTAAAAATAAAATACAGTACACCACGACTTACTGTTTTTTCATGTATCCGTTGAGAAGTTAATGGCCAATTAAAAAATAAGAAAAATAAATTAAAAATAGAAGATTGTTTTTAAGACAAAAATAAAACTTCTAGAAATGCAGAAGTGAATGACCAATTAAAAATAAAATATAATGCACGATGACATTTCACATTTCACAGTTGAGAATTGAGTGGCCAATTGAAAGGTAATCTATACAATATAATATCTCTTTTTTTAGAATAAAATTAAACTTATGTTACACGACTTTGTACGTGCGTTGAAAAGTTAGTGGCCAATTAAAAAAATAAAAGAATAAAAATAAAAAGAATGGATTAAAAATACACTACATCACTACTTGAGGTTTAACTGTTGAGAATTTAGTGGTCAGTTAAAAAAAGAAGAATAACAGCAAAATACAGTCACTAACACTATGACAGTTTTTGTAATTGTTTTTTAAACACTACTTTAGCAACCACCAGCTTCAAATTAATTTAATTAAAAAATTTATTTTATTTTACGAATTCTTTTAATACTCCGTTAACCGTCTATCTTTGGTACTCTCTCATTTCTTGCGTCTCCCTTATAAATATCATTCATATTATCTATGTATACACAATTCTTTTAAGCTTTCTTTATCAAAGCTTTCTTATTCATCTTTATCCAATGTCTGAAACAAAAATCATATTTTGTTGCTTCAATTTCTCCATCAGAGTTTGTTGCTTCAATTTCTCCAAGAAATGAGTCATGGAATTTGGTTGTTAGAGGTGTGCGAATGTGGTTTTTGTCTTGATCTCCTCAATGTAGATAGTACTGAGATTAATATTCGTGAGCTTTTATTTATCGATTTGAGATTAATATTCCTGGTGAAACTATGTATTTGTTCGTGTTGCGCCTAACAATATGTTCACACGAATTAATTACTTGAATTGCTAGAAAAATTTCAATCTATGATTGTTATTTTATATTGTTTTGTTATGCATATATATATTTTGTTTTGTTTATGTTTCTTAATTTTGTATATGTATATGTATATTTCTATCATCTTATATAACATTTATCTTAATAACTCCGATTTTAAATTCTCTCATAAATAGTTGTTGTCCGTCCTAATAATTTTGATTGTAAGTTGTTTAATAAATAATTTATTTAAGTAAATATAAAATTTATTTAGAGCCATGAATTCAATTAAATTTTCAGAATATTGAAGAGAAAAATAATAATTTATTTAAGAAAATATAAAATTTATGTAGGAATTAAAGAAACAATTCACTTCATCGATTTCAAACACTATTTTATCAAATTTAAAAACTACTATACTATACATTTTATATTCTAAATTTATTATTAAATATCACGCAAATTCAAAAGAATTCAAAAGATTCATGAAAGATTAATGAAGACTAACATGCAAATTCAAAGATAAAAGATACTCATAGTTTTTATGTGTATTGTAATTTTTTGTTTGTAACGGGAAAATTATTTTTCTTTAGTATTTTGTGAGTAGTACTAAAATCTATACTATACATTTTATATTCTAAATTTATTATTAAATATCACGCAAATTCAAAAGAATTCAAAAGCTTCATGAAAGATTAATGAAGACTAACATGCGTTTTTATGTGTATTGTAATTTTTTGTTTGTAACGAGAAAATTATTTTTCTTTAGTATTTTGTAAGTAGTACTAAAATGAAAGATATTTTGCCCACTTATACAGCAAAGGCTGAATAATAAAAATAAAAATTCATTATTAAGTTACTTACTCATCTTTACATTTACTTATTTTATATATGTCCATGTCCATTATTTTAAAAATTCTTATTTCATCTAACCTAATTATTTAATATTTTTTAATAATTATTGTTTTTATTTTTTTAAAATTAAAAGTATTGTTTTGTAATAAGTTTTTTGGAAAGAAATAAGATTCTTTGTAGAATTAAAAAATAAAACATGTGTTGGAGTCATACTTTTCATCAATAACATTGAGTGTATAAGAAAGTAGTTTTTAAGTTAAGTTATAATTAGATTTTTTTTTAATTTTTTTATTTTAAATTATTTTTTTTAAGTCAACTTATTTTTTTAATATCAATAAAATAAAATTTATAAAATTTGATATATATATATATATATATATATATATATATATAAACTAATATAATAATTTATTTATTAAAATCGTTGTTTCCGTGCGACGCACGGGTTACGAACTAGTTGTATTTAGATCAACACCAATTTAACAACAATATCATAAAAGTTCATTTAACTTTTTCACACAAAAAACATTAACAGTACACTACAAGCAATCAATCTTTAAATTTGTTCAAAACATAACAAATAATATTTTATTTATCAAAATATCTAAATGGAAGTAATCAGTGCATAAGGTCATCCAGATCATCACCCATCTCTTCATTTCCATTATCACCTTCTCCTTCCGATTGAAGTGTAGAATTTTGATTATAATGAGGCACAATACTCTCAAACATCCGCTCCCAATGCGCCATCTTTTTTTTAATCATTTCTTGTTCAAGATTCTTTTGTTCAAGTTCAATCGTTAAAGCTTCAATCTTAGCTTCCATAGCAACAACTTTTTCTGATGATACATCAGAAACTGTAGACGATGATTTTATGAATGCTTTGATAGTTGCAGCTTGATATCCTAATCCAAATATGCGTCCTTTCTTGTTAATGCCTCCAACAACTTCCATGTATATACTATTATCAGACAGTTGGCTACTACCTTCGCCATTATGAGATTGTTTCTCAACCATTAGAGTTTGGTACATTTCCTAAAAAAAGAGTTACCATTATATCCTATATATATATATATATATTTGGTAAAGACATTACTTTAATGATGGTGTATACATACAACTATCTTACACATATATAATTTTTGTTCCATTACACGTACATACATACTTCACATACATACATACATACTTCACCATTTGCTGAAAGTCATTGAAGTCTTCCCGAACCCCACTATATTAGTAATAGTTGTTTGAAACCACTGACGAAATTGGAGGCCTTTTTTCACCATGGTTAGTCCAATAATAGTAACCATCCATAAATCCCTTCATACAAAGTTGTCCCATGACATCGCCAACTAAGTGATGTTTCTTACACTTACATATTTTACACGGGCATCTCAACTTTTCTTCTTTTTTGAATTTTTCTTGTGCACAAGCAAATTGCGCGAACTCGAAAACACCAACCATATACTCATCTGTTACTCTTCTCTTATTATGACCCATCCTATTAACCATCCACTTGTGATGTTCGGGAATTTCCATTCCTCTAATTGATAAATAAGTAGAATGTCAATTACCACAGTTAATAAATTTCTATGAAGATTCCTTGTAATGATTTAGGAATCTTAAAAGGTTAAAGTCCTAAGGTTGGTTTAGTTGGTACGATAATAAATTATTGTATGAGTTTGTACTATATGGCCAACAAATAGTACAAAATGTATTAACCTAACTCTAAGATTGTCTCCACTATAAAAAAAAGTAATTAATATAAATTATGATAAGTCAATACAAAAAATTATTTAACTAATTAACAAAATCAAAGAAATACAACAAATAAACACATAGTTAATCTTTACAATGTTCGTACGTTGTTCTATATGTTCCTTGTAACTTACATAAGAAGATCAACTAAATATATCTAATGAAAAAAAATACAAAAAACACATAAATTCAGTTATTTTTATATCTAGTTTATGACATCGTGATTGCATGTATGGTTACTTTTGTTATAGATTCTACTTAAAGTCAAGTTTTCTTCCGCTTCACATAATCTCTCAAGAGGAAAATGGCAAAATAGAGCTTGAATCTATAATATATTGAAGCTTTAGATGGATAAATAAGGAAAAAAAGCAATGCAAGGAAATAAATGTAGTATGGCAAAAACGTACCTTAATTTACGATGCAGAAAATAGGGAA
>NC_021166.2:47128329-47155724 GCF_000331145.2 Cicer arietinum
AAGAATGGAACTCAATAAAATCCATGATAGAGTGGTAGTGGGTGCAAATCAGCAACACCAATTGATTGGAAGCAAGATGAGATTTTGAGTTTAGGAGAAAATTGTACTTTTAGGGTTTAGAAAGAAAATTTCAGCAACGCTTACTTATTGAATCTGGAGGGGTGGAGGGGTTTAGTAAGAATGCACTTTTAGTGTTTGATAGAGGATCTTAACATATTAATTGGATTTTTATTTTTATTTTTTTTTCTAAATAATAATATTAATATTAATAACAATAATAATAATAACACATAATAATAATAGCACATAATAATAATAATAATAATAATAATAATAATAATAATAATAATAATAATTATTATTATTATTATTATTATTATTATTATTATTATTATTATTATTATTGTTTAACTACTGAATCTGGAAGGTTGGAGAAAATTTTAAAGGGAGGGAAACTCTTCTATAGTTGGAGGGAATTTTGTGTGTAAAACTTTAGAATTTAGAGACGGAAAACATTTATTTCGCGAAAAACCCTATTACAACGCTCTTTGAAAGAGCGCTGTAAAAGACCTCCTTAACTTATTTTTTAAAAGCCTATTACAACGCTCTTTGAATGAGCGCCATAAGAGACTTCCTTATTTTATTTAGGTGTAGTACATTATCAATATTCAGAAACACATAATTTAGGTATAATACATTATCTTGTACTTTATATTTTTCAATTAAAGTGCACTTAAAATATACATTTTTGCTACATCACTCAAAATATTTTTAATAAATGAAGAAATAATAATTTTAATAAATATAATTACATAAATAGTTTAATGTTTAACACGTTATAAAATAAGATGATATTGCTATATTTAATATTCATTTATAATAAAAATAAAGTAGTTTTTTAGAAATTTTAGAATTAGTATTGATTTCAATTATAAATTTATTTTATTTTATTAACTAAAGTAATTTTTTCTGATTCTTATAATGTCCAATAAATTTCACGAGATATATCATATTTACATATTATTAAAAAAATGTATTTTTATATTTTCTTTTAGAAATTTTAGTAATACCTCATTTTTATTATTATTTTTTCCTTCAATCCATAATACATATGAGAGTGAATTGATCTACAATTCAATTATTTTTAAAAGCCTAGATTTTTATTTAAAGCGCAAGCCTTTTACATCGCTTGTATAAAAAGCTCTAGGTCATTTAATTATATGAAAGCGCATGTATTTTACGGCGCTTTCACAAAAAAAGCTTTGAAAGGGTTGCAAGCATTATGTGCAAGCGCTATGTGACCCTATATGACCCTACAACAACGCTTTTTCTACATTGCTTGTTAAAAAAGTGCTGTTACATCATTCGTCATTTAATTCCGTCTCTAAAATCCGTCACT
Source organism: Cicer arietinum (assembly GCF_000331145.2). Lineage (NCBI taxonomy): Eukaryota > Viridiplantae > Streptophyta > Magnoliopsida > Fabales > Fabaceae > Cicer > Cicer arietinum. Next base: position 47,129,729 of record NC_021166.2, read on the forward strand.
AAATTAGAATTTTCTAGTAGTGCCTCTTCTTTCCGCGCACCAAAAGTTTAAAGTTTTGTGCTAGGAAGAAAAACGGTCAAGGTAAGGGTTTTTTCCCACATAAATTATAGTTATACCATTGGTTGATGGGATAACATGAAATTAATATTTGTGATTGCTTGCCTTTTGAAAGGAATAAATGTACACTAATGAGTTAAATTAATAAAACCTCAGTCCTTTACGTTGAGTTCGATATGTAATATAGGATTTTTAAGAAGTAAAATATGATTTTTTATGTTATATATGATAACATTTTAATTTTTATGATGAATATGAAGTAAAGTATGAACTTTTATGTAATATATATTATAAAGTTTTAATTTTTATGATGAATATGGAGTAAAGTATGGATTTTTATGTTATATGTAATAAAGTTCTAACTTTTACGATGAATATGAAATAAATGTTGATTTTGTATGATATATGTGATAAAAGTTTAACTTTGATGATGTATATGAGTTGAAGTTTGAATTTTCTTGTTATATACGTTAAAGTGTTAATTTTTATGGTGTATATGATAAAAATAATAATTTCTATGTGTATGTGGTGAAAGTTATAATTTTTATAATTATTTATCTATGAATATGTAATACTCATGATAAGGATGTGTGGTATGTGATCTTAGTGATATGTGAATAAGATGATGATTTTAAAAAGTGATTTTGAATGCATCTTCGTGGGAGTTGTCTTAGTGACATATTTGTTTTCTCCATTGGTATGAGTGATTTTTCTCTGTGGAAGTTGCCTTAGTGACAACTTTATGTTCGGATCATATAGTTTTAAGAGCATGCATTATGCATATGTTTTTGTTATATAATTTACGAGTTTGCATTTTTTTTTTTAAATTGAAAGTTTTTACATTTATATGTTTTGTGTCATTCTTCTACATGTTTAGCTTTGGTTTGATGTGCACGAGGAAAAAAACTGACCTTTACAACAACATTTTAGGTACTAATGACTTCGATGAGATTCAAAAATAATTGATGAATATTGATGTGCGGGTAAAAATGAGTTTTTTTTTCAAGACAATTTTGTAATTATAGAATTGTCGCGATATTTCTAAGTTTATTTTTAATATTTTGTTACCAACTTTTAAAATGCACTAGAAGTATAGAAATACGTGAAGTGAGCTCCCTTCCGTTAGGAACAATTGCTTTTACTTTGTTTTAGCTTATGAATAAATATTTTCTTAATAATATTAAAAAAATGTGGTTGTTACTAATTATTCAAAGGCTTAATTGCAATTTTAGTCCATTTATTTTTACTGATTCACGAAATTGATCCTCCTATTTTAAAAGTCGATAATTTTAGTCTATCTCTATGATTTTTTAACTAAAAAATGATGACGTTAGATGTTTTAAATTATGTGACATATGATATGATGATGTAGAATGATTAATACCTATGAAATTGAAATAAAACGTCGTAAAAACTTATTAATGACATATGAATATGTCAAACCATCGTTTTTTAGTTCAAAAAAATATGAGAGATTGACCAAAATTGTCGATATTTAAAATAGGAGGATCAATTCCGTGAATTGGTAATAATAGAGTGACTAAAATTGTAATTAAACCTTATTTATTAAATGAACAAATAATTAGGTATTCTAACTTAAAAAAAAATTTGTCGTAAATTTTTCTAAGCAATAAACACTTTAAATAATGCTTGGGATTCAAAATCTAGGGTTTTACAGGGAGTAGATGGAGTAAAATTTGACTTCTTTAAATATTTTTGGGATGATTTAAACGAAGATTTTTGGAAGTTCTTTATAGATTTCCACACTCATGGTAGGTTGGTTAGAGGGTTAAATTGTACTTTCACTATCTTTCTTACTAAAAAGGATAATCCTGAATTCATATGGAATTATATAGCTATTTTGTTGGTGGGTTGTGTATACAAGGTCTTATCTAAAGTTTTGGAAAACAGGTCGAGACAAGTTATTGGTAAGATTATTTTCGATACTCAATCAACTTTCGTGAAAGGTAGATAGATACTTGATGAGATTCTGATTCCTAATGAGGTGGTGGAAGGTGCGAAGAAAAATAAGTCAGATTTCATGATGTTTAAGGTAGATTTTGCGAAAACGTATGATTCAGTTGAGTGGAGTTACTTGGACACGATGATGTATAAATCAATTTTCAGAATGTGTTGAGATGATGGATTAAGGAATGTCTCAATACGACCACAACATTGGAGCTAGTTAATGGTAGTCCCACTGAGGCTTTTTCTATAGGAAAAATATTTTGCTAAGAAGATCCCTTATCTCCTTTTTTTTTTCTTTCCTATTTGTTGATGAGGTTTCGAATGGTTTAATTTTTATGGTGATATTCATGGAGATGGTTATCCTTTGGGGAGAGGATGTTTTGCGGGTGACTTATCTTCAACTTACAGATGATACAATGATCGTGGATAAAAAATCTCGATCGAACATTACAATTTTTAAGTCTATTTTTCTATTATTTGAACTAATTGCTGATTTGAAGGTTAATTTTCACAAAAGTTTGTTGGTAGGTGTTAATGTTGATAATTCTTGGTTAACTAATGCAACAAATGTGTTGAATTGTAAAATTGATTATTTGCCTTTTACTTAGGGTTGCTGATTGGAGGTAATTCACGTAGACTGGATTTCTAGAATGCCGCTATCGTTCGAATTAGAGCAAGGTTGTCGTTTTGCAAAAGCTGTAATGTATCTATGGGATGCCACCCTGTTCTCTAAAAAGCTGCCTTATATGCCTTACCGGTTTACTCTGTTTCTTTCTTTCTTCAAAGCTACCTCGAGTACTATTTCTAAATTTAAATATTTATTTACATCTTTTTTTGGTGAGGGTTAACTGGGAGAAAGTTGGTTTGTCTAAGAAAAAATGGGGTTTGTGTGCGTAATTTGAGAGCTTTTAATTTAGTGTTGTTGGGAAATTGGTGTTGGTGGTTAAGGGTAGATAATAGTGGTTTAAGATTTAAAGCGTTGCAGAAAAAATATGGGTTGGAAGATTGAGGGGGCGGATAGGAGGAAGCTCAATGCATCTACTTGGTGACAAGAGGTTTGTAAAATTGAGAATGGAGAGATGCTATATTTGGTAATTGATTTTCTACTAATTTATCAAAGTTGATTGGTTTTGGAAAAATGTCGTTTTTTTTTTGGGGTGATATGTGGGTTGATGGTGTTGTGGTGAAGAAACGATTTAATATCCTTTTTAGCTTGACATTTAATAAATAGGTATTTGTGGGTGATATGCTTTGTGCTGATCTGAGGTTTGAGGTTGGATGTGGCGACATAGATTCTTTAATTGGGAGAAGGAGTTGGTCACGTGTATGGATTTATTGACGAATGTTAATTTGTAAGTTAATGTTAAAGATGGCTACTCGGTGAATGACGCTTACCATTTATTAATGTAAGATCTGAATTCTGAGAGATCTTTTATTTTATTTTTTTATTAATTTTTTTTATGCTAGTTGGACTAAATTTGTATCGACGAATTTATGCTAGTTGGATCGTTTTTATGCTACTAAGGATAATTTGCTTTAGAGAGATTTTATTAATTTGAATTCTTAATTGTGCGTGGGAAAGTGAGGATCCTTGGAAACGTCTCAACATTTATTCTTTGAATGTTCGTTTTTTGGAAGGATATCGTGCGGCGTGCCACGTTGACTATGTATTAGTTGTGCTATGCATAACCATATCTTGACTCTTATTTGCCTTTTTATTGAGTTTGAGTTCAAGAGGTAAATTTGCTCAAAGATACTTTCATACTATTTGGTTAATGTGCGTTTGGACTATTTGAAAACAAATAAATAATTTAATTTTTTTGTCGTTGAACAAGTTTGATGGATCTCCCATTGAATTGGTCAAGTAAAAGTCTTGGTCTTTTATTTGATCAAAGACAACATATTTTTCTTACAACCTTCATATATGGAGTTCAAATATGATGTTTTATATACAATAGTTTCAATTAATTATGATGTAATTTCTTGTGTCTTTTGTGAATAGGAGAAATATTACGGCGACATCCTCTTAACACACTCTTTTAAACACATTCACATATAAGAAGCCATGTCATATTATTTTTTTATTCTAATATCTGGCAATCGATTTTCATTTTAGTTGAGTCTAATTGTTTATTTTTATTATTTAGATATAACTTTTCATCTCCACCAAAAATAACAAAAAATGTTCATCTTCTCCACTCATCCCATACACCAAAACCGGTTCCTCTCAATTCCCTTACCAATTTTGATGCAGAGAATTCCAGCAATAAGAATGAAAACAACAAAAAATCAAAACACCCTTGCCACATTAAATTAATTTTTGTTTCAAACACACAACTTACCTTTTCAAACTAAGTACAAAAAATAAAATAAAATAAATAAGTAATTCCAATAGAAAATACATTAAATAATTTTGCAATGTTCAACTTACTATAAAAATAAAAGAAGTACATCCTTTAAAATACCCAACTCAAATAATGAAAATATATTCAAGAAATCAATACCCAACTCAAATAATGAAAATATATTCAAGAAATCAATACCCAACTCAAAATAAGTGAAAATTCCATATGAAGAAATTGATTTAGCTGGCTCATAATGAAGAAAATAAATGTATTGTTGTTGAATGTCATGACATATGGACAACCACCATAGGAACCTCTAGAAGCGGCAATGTTTACATTGAAAAAAATAAATAAAAGAAAGTGTTGATTTTTTAATTTAAGTTCCTTTTGATTAATTATAAAAAATCCTTTAAAATCTATATGTTTTTTTTTTTTCTTTTCACATATCTAGATATCTTTTATAAGTTGTGATTTTTTTAATTAAATACTACTAGATTTCGATTTATTGTTAAAACAATCTTAATAATTCTAACTGAATATCACATAAATTTATTCTTTTAAAATCTTGATTGAATATAAGTAGATTTTGTTATTATAAAAAAAATCTTTTATATAAATTCATTTGTTTTAGATTTAAAAAAAGTGATTTTTGCTCATAATTATAAAAAAAATATTTATCAATTTTTTTGAAAATAATAAAATTTATTTGTTATTGATTAAAAAAGATAATTTTAACATTTAATAAATTAAATATTTACTATCAGATATTTTTACATGAAAAAATAAAGTTTTTATTTTATAAAAATATCTTTTCAAAATAATTTTTATAAAGAGTTTTTTATAATAATTTTTTAAAATTCTGTTATTGAAAATAAATTATGATAAATAGAAAAAATATTTTAAAATACTTTAGTTAAAAATTTTATTTTTTAAAAAAAGTTGTAACGAAAAATAGTAAGTATAAAAATGATTTAAAAATCTATTGAAATCTAATTTGAGTTCACCTTTTAAATAAATAATTGAGGTTCTTTTTTTCAATACCCTCTTTTTAAAAAAAAAGACCAAAATACCCCCATTTGAAAAAAATATATTAAAATGTCCTTTTTTTTTCTTTACTTATAAGTCGCCATTTGGAATGGCGACTTCCTTGAGGAAGCCCGAGTTCCAAATGGCGACTTCCCACTTAATTTTTTAAAAAAAAGGACATTTTAGTATATTTTTTTTATGTTTTTTTTCTTTTCAAAAAGAGAGTATCGAAAAAAAAACCCAATAATTGACAATTTGATAATAATACCTTTCTTATTTACTTGCGGGTTTCTGGGTTATTTTACACTTGCGTTTTTTATTCAGACTCTCATTCTACGATATCGATACCCCAATTTTCCCGCGAAACAAGAAGGTTCTGATTCTCACTTCTTTCAATTATTCTTCTCTATGGTCCTTAGTCTCTCAACGTTCCTTAACGAAACAAACAATTCATGTTTTCATTATATTAGGGTTTCATATTACTCCTTCGATTTTTTATCTCTCTGTTACGCTCCGTAGTTTTCAAATTTTCAATTTATTTTCTTTTTACTTGAATTTTATGATTTGTTGTTGATTTCTTTTATATTACTGTGTTTTGTAATTTTATTTGTTTTGCTTTTTGGTTGAAATTTTGATGTTATGTTGCTTTTGTTGTTATAGCAGAAAATGTTCAAGAACACATTCCAGTCTGGATTTCTCTCCATATTATACAGCCTTGGGTATGAATTCTGTGTCTTGGCCTGTTTGTTTCATATTTCAGTTTCAAATTTTGGTAAGTATTAATGATAATGAAATTTTGCTGTGTTTTCAATTTTTTTTTTGTAGGAGCAAACCTTTGCAGATATGGGACAAAGAAGGTAAATGTTTCTTGTGTTGTTTTGTTTGGCCTCAGGTGGTATTTTTTTCAGCTTGTTAGAAATTTGATATGATGAATTGAGTTGATTAGAATTTTGAAATCATTAAGCCCCATATCGTTAAACAGCTTAATTAAATGCTTATGGACATATAAGTGCTTATAAGTTATGTATGAGTTTGAATTATTTTGTTTGTACTAGTGGCATCAAGTTGTAATATTTTTAGGTTGTTAGAAATTTGATATACTGAATTGAGTTGATTAGAAATCATTAAGCTCTGTGTGGATAACCAACTTAATTTAGTTTTCCCGGACAGTCTTTGAAGTGCTTATGCTAGTAGACAAACTCAAATAAGATAATCAAAATAGGCTCAAACTCTAATTGATTCCTTAGTCTCATCATTGAAATTTTGTTCGGTTGTCCATTTGTTAAAGGGCAAGTTTGTCACCTCATGCCTGGCACTACCCATTTTGGTCATGTTATGTAAGGCTGATGTGTAAAATATATGTTAGTGAGGGATGAAATTTGGTATTTTGACACTCATTTGTATTGTGAAAGGGAGTTGATGCATTCTTTATTTAAATCAATATATTACGTGACCCTTTATTTGTATTTAGTTAAGTTACTCTCGGTCTTTCTCTAGGTTTAGATTTGCCATGCCTTCTAATCCATGTATCTTCTTTCAATATATGCTTAAGAATATCTTTTGAATTAAACTTCATGATTATACTCTTGATGTAGTTCACACTGAACGGAAATTTAGGTGGATGAGTGGAATAGATACATTCAGGAGAAAGTTGGAATAGAACATATAGAGGGGAAGATGACAGAAACTTGCTCTAGATTATTTGGTTGACTCTAGGGAGAAAAATGGATTATTGGAACATAATTTGATTTAACGGGTTAGAGAAACATTGAAGGAAGCTTATGGAAAAACCACAAATAAGAACTTGTTGTAAATAGTATTATTGAAAATTTAGTTATTGATCTAGTTCTATTGTATCATTTGATTCGTGTATTGACTTTGTAGTAAGATAAGACTAAGATGCTGTTTGTTTAAAGGAACTTCATAAAAATGTAACAAATTATATAAAATTTCCCATTCTTTAGGATATTGATTCTATTTCACATTCAACATTGTTTGTGTGATATGCTTTGTATTGGCATTGAAGCGTAAGAGAAACGAGAGTTAGATAATCTCTGGTAATTTGGTCTGATTCCTCGTTTGTGTGATATGCTTTGTATTGGCATTGAAACGTAAGAGAAACGAGAGTTATTGGCATTAACTGCCTCTAATTTGTGTGATATGCTTTTGTTTGTTTCTTGATGATATTTAGTACTTGACCAATGAAAATAACCATTTTTTATACTAACGATTTATGTCTTGGGGACTCTTTTATTAGTTGTGGATGGTCATATTAAGCGACCACAAGATGAAGACATACAATCCAATGTACTGGAAATAATTGGATCGAATATTCAGTCAACATACATTACGTGCCCGGCTGACCCTGCTGCTACACTTGGTATAAAACTTCCATTCTTGGTTATCATTGTCAAGAATCTAAAGAAGTTCTTCACATTTGAGATTCATGTTCTGGATGATAAGAACGTCAGACGACGATTTCGTGCTTCTAATTTCCAAGTGTGTAAGTCTGCCCATGCCTGTGTTTCTTGTAGGATTGCCAACATCTTGCAGATGTTTAATTTCTTCCATCTCATCCTACGGAGAATTTTGATTTTGTGACTAGTAACACATAACACATTTGCAATTACATGATTCGTTTTTGTTGAAATAAAATCTGAATAATTGTATCACAAATATCGTGATGTCATTTCTACCCAAATTGCTGTCAACGTGCCAGTGTTTTTCAAATATCAACCATGGCAGTTTTTTTGACAACCACCATGACCAATTTGTGAAGGATAGCAGCGCCATGGCGTTTTATGGCGTCTATATATGTTGGATTTTTTTGCTTTTTGCCATTGTCTGCCATCCGCCATTAATAACTCTGCAATTTGCTTTCATGTCATAGGGTGTCACTCGAGTAAAGCCCTACATTTGCACTATGCCACTGAAATTGGATGAGGGTTGGAATCAAATCCAGTTCAACCTGGCCGATTTTACCAAACGAGCATATGGTACCAATTATGTGGAAACACTGCGAGTTCAGGTCCATGCAAATTGTCGCCTGAGAAGGATATACTTTGCTGATCGTCTGTACTCTGAAGAGGAACTCCCACCAGAGTTCAAATTGTACCTTCCAATGCAGGTAAGAGATGCTTGCATACGAACTAGTCTTTTTGTTTATCTTTTCGTCTCAATTGCATGCCAAGTTTCACCTTGTATTGTTCATAATGCAGAAACCATGAGACTGTCATGGGAGGATGGAATTGAAGCCACAAGATGGTCGGATGTTATGCGTAGTTCTGCATCGACTTCATTGCGCTAAATTTTTAACTCTCTTATGCCAGAAGAAGTTTTTGCAACTGCTCTTTTTCCTTTCAGTCAGATTAAGTTGTAGGATGTTGTGATGCGTTTATGTAATATTTAGCTCAATTTTATTGGTGCTCTGTGCTTTTATTTTTATTATGACTTACCAAAGAAAGAGGGTCGATATGTTTTGAATGCCAGAGAAAATAGGTGCTTGATTCCTGGTTATAGTGTTGTACTATGTGGATTAAGGACCCATTTATTATGGATTTATAAATGGTAAGAAATAGTTTTTGTTAGAATTATTCAGCTGAATAACTCTTTATTATTGAATTTCAGTGAACTAATTGTCAAATTAATCGTTTTTATTGAAGTTTGTAAAATTTTATAAAATTTGAAAACTACTTATTGTTGACTAAGTTTAATTCAACGTACAGTATTAGTAAAATGTTGATTATAAGATGATATAGTTGAGATTACCTGATAAGATAATATACAAATAATTAATAGTTATATTTATGAAATTCAATTTATCAAGTGAAGTAATTTTTTTTATTATTTTAAAGAATACAAGTAACTCTAATAAGAGTTATTAGTGTAGTGGAGCTGTGTTCTATTCTTGTAGAAAAATAATTATTTAAATGTAAATCATAAAGAGAAAGGGTAATATATATGGAAGCCAATATAAAATTATTTTATTTGATGGTGTTCAACTCAATTATAAACTTTAATATTTTTATAGTTATAAATTTTAAAAAATGACATAAAAAATAATAGTTTATTATATATATAAATAAAAGAGATATATTTGTCTTTAAATCGTCTTGTCTTATGTTAAAATTCGAAACATTGTAGTAACTGTACGTACGAATTAATTATATTCTTCTAAAAAAAGAAAAAAAGTGAAAGAGGTCTCTTGTTATATATTCATATATAAAAAATGTTTTGTCATGTGAGTGAGAGAAAATCTTTTTAATCATTTGATCAAAAGTAAGACTTGATATAAATCACAACATTAAGTGTGTTATGTGATCACACTATTATCATTAAAACATTAATTTGAAATTTTATTTTAACACTCTTTTCAATCATACATGCTCCAATTTATGTTCTTTAAATTTAAGTTATATACTTTTGATTGTGTTAATTAAGTCTCACTTTGTTTTTTAAATTTGTCTTCGCATTTCCATAAGTAACAAACTTATACACTTCTTTGACAACAACTGTTTTTAACTAATATTTACTCTAAGTATTATTTAAATTAATTTATATAATTATTTATATATAATTGTATAATTAAGATTTAACTATGTTATTATAAAATTCATCTGATTTGATATATATATATATATATATATATATATATTTTTTTTTTGAGACAAATTAATATTTTAAAGATGAGGTTTATCTAATTAAATAAGGGTTTATCTAATTAAATAAGTAGTGACGTGCAAACCTTGCTGATATTTAGCTATGTTTCTATAAGTAGCATCGACATAGTCTCTTTGCCATCATTAGTACCTAGCTAAGCCCATAGTCCTGAGAAAAACACAATTATGGAGGCACTTTCATCTGTTACCTTCTGGATTCTTACAGTAATAATTGCTTTTACTCCTTTATGGGTATGGGTGAAAGTAAATTCCTTATGGTTGAAACCAAAGAGATTGGAAAAGCTTCTAAGAGCACAAGGTCTTGAAGGAGATCCTTACAAGCTGAATAACAATAACTCAAAAGAAACGTATATATTGAAGATGCAACATGAAGCTAAATCAAAACCATTTGGTATCTCTAACGATGTTGCGCCACAGATCTTCTCGTTGCTCCATCAAACTGTCCATAAATACGGTCAGTGATCAATCATCTTTCTTGTTTTAATTTGAGTCCACTCACCATATTTTCTGTTTTTATTTTAAATTTTTGTGATACTTGTGGGTTCAATTAAAAAAAAACTATGATGATTCAGAATATGCGTAGATTAAATCTGCCTTAGAGTTAAAGGTGTGCGGAGGAGTAACCATTGTTCGTCTCTAAAACTAGATCTCTCTATTTTTAATAAAATTAAAATAAATATTATATTTGTTTTTCGTTTTAAGTTAGTATAAAAAAATTATGTTAAAATTACTAAGGGTATATGTTAGATATGTATTTAAAAAATTTATATTAAAAATAGTAAGGGAATATGTTAGATATTAATTAACAGTGTAAAGTTTGTTTATATTGTCGGTGTCTAGTATTTTTTTTGAGATAAAAGTATACATAACATACTTTATAAAAAATAATAATAAGACAAGTTATACCGTACTGTAAAAGTAAGTATTGATAATCAATAATTTTTTTTAATTTGTCCATTTGAGCATTAATATAATTTGAGCATTAATATAGTATCTATTAAAATTGATTAAATTAATTTTTTTATATATTTATCTTTTCTATTTTGACACTAGTAATTTAATAAATTGTTTCTATAATTAAAATTAAAATTTTAATTAATAAATAAAAATGTCTTTTTTAAAAAAATAAAAAAATTAATGGTGTTAAATCTAAGATATAATAAAATTCATTAATAAATCACATGTCTTTCAACTATTAATTATTTATTTTGATTGTATTAAAATATATTAATTCTTAAATTACCATAAAAGTATCCTAATAATAATAATTTTTTTTAAAATAAACATCAACTCTTTAATGTTTATGAAATTTAAACTTTTTGTTCAACAATATGTTATTTCACCACATGATATATCAAAAAAAAACTATTAAACTTATATTTTATGAAACCTTTAACTTTAATTTGATTATAATAAGACAATTAAATTGATTATTTAATTTCACCACATGAAAGACTATTAAATTCATAATAAGCATATGTAATTCAAAATCTCAAGACAATATTATTATTATATATCATGATGATAACATGTGACTAGAAGGTACATGTTAACGAATTCAAAAGTGGAAATATTTTGTTGAAAAAATCAATCTTTGTACTAATTATTGGTGATAAATAATTGATGTGTGCAGGGAAGAATTCATTTCTTTGGGAAGGAAGAACACCGAAGGTTATAATTACGGAGCCAGAACAAATAAAAAATGTGTTTAACAAGATGCAAGACTTCACGAAACCAAAGTTCAATTCCAATGCTAAGTTTTTATTCGTTGGTTTGACAAGTTATGAGGGTGAGGAATGGGCTAAACATCGGAAGATAATAAACCCAGCATTTCACATTGACAAATTGAAAGTAAGTTGGTTATTTATTAATTTATTTCTTTCACATTTTGTAATTAATTAATCATCAAATTTTAATATTTATTTTTCCTAATTAATTAATTAATTAATTTGTTTACACGCTTTATTTATTATTCAGAATATGCTACCAGCTTTTCTTGAAAGCAGCCATGCTATGATTGACACGTGGATGGATTTGATGGCAACAAATGAATCACGTGAGATTGATATTCAACCTTTCATTCAAAATTTAACTTGTGATGTAATTTCCAGAGCTGCATTTGGAAGCAGCTACGAAGAAGGGTCGAAAATATTTGAACTCCTAAGATTGCAAGGGTATATTCTAATTAACACGGGACATTCACGCAATCCTATGCGGTGGTAAGACAATAATGTGATTTAATTTTGTTTATTTATTTAATGTTATTATAGTAGCACACATGCAATAGTCTACTGTTATCACATTATAACACAATAGTCGTAGTGCACTGAATGGACAAGTCCGTAGGAGGAAAGAAAGCTACTGTAAATCACAAGATGATGAAGCAAGAGCGCGATATTCTGACCCTAAGGATGAATGAGTCACAGTGGTTTGCTTTTTGGACTTCTAACTAATGAGAGAACGACTAATATAGAAGCAAAATCCACTAACAAATTTCGCATGTTAGAGCAGTTAACCAAATCTGCATCACTGAAGCCAAGGACCTGGAGCATGGAATTAGAAGGAAAGGAAAGGCCTTGGCCGGGGGAGCTTTTGAGATATTTCAGAACCCTTTGAGCAACCTTGAAATGCTTATAAGTGGGCAGAGAAAGGAACTGAGACAACTATTGTGTTGTGAAACTAATATCCAGTTGAGTGGTTGCGAGGTATAAGATGAAGTAGCAATATCAATCACAAGGAACGAGTGTTTGAATTGTGATCCTTTTTTAAAATCTTATTTCCTGAACTTAATTCAAATTAACTTAAGATCATTCTTGGTTTCAAGCAGAAAGTCCATAATATTTTAGATGAGTTAAAGATAAATAAAATAGATTAGTTCTAGGTGTTATGTGATCAGTGAGTGAAAAATAAATAAAGATAAAGATAAGAAGATCACACAATGATGTATTCTAGTTCACCCAAGGCAAACTACGTCTAACCCTCACAATCTATGAGATTTCCCACTAGTTTGCTTAACACCAGAAAGTTCTTGCTTTCACACTATCTTTCTTGATCAATTTCAGAATTCACCTTTCAACCTTGAAAATATTTTTACAGTTATCTTTCAGTCTAGAAAGAATTTTTACAATTCATCTTTTAATAAGTTAAATGATTTTTTATAACATGCTCAAACTATCTTAAGCGTTAAACTTGAGTTACAAATGATGTATATGATAAAAGAGTTTAGTATCAAAATCTACTCAACACTTGTTTGAGATTGATTTTCAGCAATAACTCAATAAGGTGATAATTGAATATAATAAGAGAAAGCTGGAGATTTCCTTAAGAGAAGAGCCTTGTTGCTTGAATATGACCGTTTAAGTATGGAATGAATGCGTTAAAAAATATTTCTATTGTCTTCTCATTGATGTTTCTTTTATAGATGAGGAGAGAATTAAAAAGGCTCAATATAGTCGTTAGCGAACCTCTGCAAACTATTGGATCATATTGAAATCTATTAAACACATGTGCTATTTGGTCCATAATGTTTTTCTATAAAACATGAACGTTCTTGAATCTGTGTTTTATGGAAAACTTGAATAAGAAATTGAATGGTTGTGAAATTTCAATCTTTTAACTCAGAAGTATGCTAAACTTTATGCAAAAAGATGCAGTAACAGTGTACCCATGTCTTTATTATCCTCACTCACAACTCATCAATCTGGTCATCCTATCTGGATGTTGTTTTGCTTTTTTGGCCTTTAGCTTGAGTTCTGGGCTTGATTATATATTTGAGCAATCTTGATACTCTTTAAGTTGAGGTTTGAATTGTGGAGAATGATTTGTCTCAATTATGACTTTAAAAAAAATAACCATAATATTCTTTTGTAAAACCAAAATGTTTTTCTGATCAATCTCCAGTTCAAGTAAGACATGATGTTTTTTATTTCTTTCATAGTGAGATCATTGATTTTTGTATGAACGTCTTTGATTACCTATATTTGAATAAATCAATCATCCTATAAAATACAAGTTAAATAGCAACATAATCAGAATCATGATTAGTGATTAATCAACTATTTGTTTATATTCAAAACATTTGATTTGAGATTTTTCCTCAACATAAGAGTCGGCCTATGAACCTTTCGTATTCGGGTACATTGGGATAGGAAGCATTGTCATCAAGATGAAGATGAGTAACATAGTCCAAAGGAGTTGAAACTGCATGGCTTGCAACCAATCAAGGCAATACTGTCGTTGAGAAAGGGAAATGGCTGCATGGAATAGGCTACCTCCAAACCGAAAAAGATTTTCAGAAAACCCCAGATTGAAAGTCTCATGTAGAGTTTGTTTGAGAGTGAAGTGAATTCATCAAGTGAGGTAACCATAAGCACAATGTCATCCATGTAAACAATGAGAGTGGTTATAGCTATATGATTTTTCTTGATGAAGAGAGAGTGGTATGAAGAAGCTTGCAAGTAACCACATTGAATAATCAATGCAGTCAGTCGTTCAAACCACTTGCGGTTCGTCTGTTTTAATCCATAGAGAGATTTTAGTAACTCGCAAACTTGATTTGGCTTAGATGTAGTAATATCAGGGGGAACAACCATGTAAACGGTTTCCTGGAGTGTACCATGAAAAAAAGAGTTGTTGACATTCAATTGATGAAGATTTCATTTGTTGATAGATGCCAAAGCAAGGACAAGCCGAAATGTAGTAATTTTGGCAACCAGTGAAAAAGTGTCAAAGTAATATAAACCTTCTGTTTGGGTATATCCTTTTGCGACCACCAAATCTTTACAACGCTCAATGGTTCCATCTGAGTTAATTTTAATTATGTAGACCCACTTGTTGCCAATGAGAATAACAACAGGTGGTCAAGCGAAATGGAAAAGGCTCTGTGAGAGGTGTAGATTTGGTCAAAGGAAATATAGTCTTAGATGGATTGAACAGTGGAGGAAGTAGAGGCATTGCATTGGTAATCATCCAAGTGTGCAGTGGTTTTGGTGAGTCTGGTTGATTGGCGGATTAGAGGTAGTTAGGATGGAGAGGTTGACAGGTCATGGTTGGTGATAGATGAAATATATGTGTGTGATAATGTGTTATTGTTTGGTGAGGATGTATTGGAAGGAGGAATGATAAGGTCATTGATAGGCTCATTTGTACGGTCACAAGAAGGTTTAAAGGCAATGGCAGTGGATGTGTTAGATAATTGTCAATATCATTGGCGGGTTCATTAGGAGTGCCAATGAGTGTGTATTGCCAAGGTGGTGAGCAACATTGGCGTGCTTGTAAGGAAACACAAGCTCATGGAATTTAATGTAACAGAATGACCTTACCGTTGTGTTAATCACGTCATTCTTATCTCTTTTCCATCCATTAGAAATAGCGAGTTTTTACTTTCAGTAGAAATTTAACTCGATACATCAAGGATAAGTACAATTATTCATTCATTTTCACTACCAATTTAAAAATTGTGAGTGGAATGACAAGATCAAATCATGTTCAAACAACCTAAGCTATGTCATCAAGATAACTATTATATAAATTATGGATTTTAAATCTAATTTATATTAATCAAAATATCTATCGAAACCAAGTCTAATCACTACAACACATATGAGAGTGATTTAAGGCCATTAGACATCTCAATTCAACCAAACACAATAACTACTTACGTTTCTTAATATATATTCCATCTTGATTATAAGTATTAAAAATTTAGGCTAAATTACACCGGCGATTCTTTAATTTAATTTCAGTTAATGTTTTAGTCTTTTATATTTTTTATCCGCGTTGATCATTTGTGTTAATTTTAAGTGACAATTTAATATTTTATGTTTTAAAATGTCAACAATGTTGTCCTTTTTTTTACAAAAATTCTAAAAAATCTTCAAAATTTTCAAACAAAACCCATAAAATGCAAATTTAATCAAATTTATAACTTAAATATTTAAATAAACTCATATTTTTTTCTTTATTTGATGTTGTTGGAGATGAAAATATGAATTTATTCGAATATTTGAGTTATGCATTTGATGAAATTTGCATTATATTGAAGATGATTATTAATTTTATGGGTTTTGTTTGAAAATTTTGATGAATTTTTTGAATTTTTATAATAAAAAAAAGATAATATTATTGACATTTTAAAATATAAAATATCAAATTATCACTTAAAATTAAAATAAAGAACCAAATTAAAAAAAAAACGATAAATGACTAAAAAGTTAACTGAAATTCACTTAAGAGACC
Source organism: Cicer arietinum (assembly GCF_000331145.2). Classification (NCBI taxonomy): domain Eukaryota; kingdom Viridiplantae; phylum Streptophyta; class Magnoliopsida; order Fabales; family Fabaceae; genus Cicer; species Cicer arietinum. The sequence goes on from NC_021166.2 coordinate 47,146,041, forward strand.
GCATATGTAATTTAGTCAAACATTTATTATTGTGGTCATAAATATAAATAAAAGTTAACTAACTTTATATAGTTTAATGATATCAATTCGACAATACCCATTGATTTTTATTAAGATTTTATTTTTTTGATATGTCTTTTTTTTATAGAACAAAATCCCATAAAGGATATTTTAGAAAAAATAATTTATATTTTATTACTTTAAATATATTAAATGAGATTAATTATTTTTTTCAAATATGTAATGTAATTTTTTAATCACTTATATAGCATTTATACTAAGATATTAAATAATCATTCATTCCTCTCGAAACAATGTACGGATTTAAATTCAAATTCATAAGGTAGTCCAATACTCCCCCATAATTAAAATCATTTGATATATATGCTTCTAGGTTTCTACCTACAAGTTCAACCAAGAGAATGAAGAAAACCGATAAAGATATTTATAATTTAGTTGAGGGTATCATTAAAAAACGAGAGAAAGCCATGAAGAATGGAGAGTCCATCAATGATGATTTATTAGGCATACTTATGGAATCATATAACCTAGAAAGCCAAGGACATGAAAAAAGTAAGAGTGCTGGAATGAGCTACAATGAACTAATTAAGGAATGCAAACAATTTTACATTGCCGGACAAGAAACCACTTCATCTTTGTTAGTTTGGACAATGATGTTATTGGCTAGGTATCCTCAATGGCAACAACGTGCAAGACAAGAAGTATTGCAAGTTTTTGGAAACCAAAATCCAAATCATGAAGGGTTAAGTCAACTTAAAATTGTAAGTATCACACTTTTTACTTTTATTATTATTGATAGAAGGTTTAAATATAATTTTAGTTTCAATAATTATAGTTTTTTTTTTGTTTATTTTAGTCTTTAAATTTGTTTTTGTTTGGATTTTATTTTTCTAAATTCAAAATTGTTGTTTTTAGTCTCCATCGTTAGTTTATTGGGTCAAATGACGTATTTTGTTGAACCATGGACGATATAAGAGTCTAAAAGCAACAACTTTTAAATTTACAAAAATTAATCCAAACAAAAAAATTTATAGAGATTAAAACATAAAAATGTTATAATTACAGCACTAAAATCATATTTAAAAATGGATAGAATAAACTATCATCGAAGTTTTAAAATAGCATTTTCTCCAATTTAATCTTTAAACAATAAATACACTAATAGTCCATTAAGTATAGGGACTAAATTAATGTATTTCATATACTTTAAGGACTACTTCTTTTTAAATTAATGATTTGTTCATTGATATAACATTTGTTGTCACTAACTTTTGCCATGACTTTTAATCAATAGGTGACGATGATTTTATACGAGGTTCTGAGGTTATATCCACCAACAGTATACTTTGTTCGAACAGTTAAAAAAAAAATGAAACTTGGAAATATATCATTACCTGCAGGAATAAATGTTTCCATACCAATACTTTTGGTTCACCAAGATTGTGAAATTTGGGGTGACGATGCAAAAGAGTTTAATCCAGAAAGGTTCTCTGAAGGAATTGCAAAGGCCACAAAAGGCCAAGTTGCATTTTTCCCTTTTGGATGGGGTCCTAGAATTTGCATTGGCCAAAATTTTGCCTTATTGGAAGCAAAAGTAGTATTGTCACTACTTCTACAAAATTTCTCATTTGAACTTTCTCAAGATTATAAGCATGTTCCCACTGCTATTCTTTCTTTGCAGCCAAAATTTGGGGTCCAAATTCGTCTGCATAAATTTTAATATCAATTACAATTTACAATATTTGGTTGAAAATTATGTATGAAACATGGTTTTAAAATGTGATTTTAATTACGCTGTAAAATTTTGTATTAGAGACAATACGACCATTGATGTTTAAATTGCTTCCGCAATGCTGTTGCTCAAATTTCAAAATCTAGATTATTGTGATTATTCAATTTTAGTTCTCTCTATCTTGTGTACCATTTGGGTTTTAAAATTTTTTCACTTTCTTATCAAACCTTTCAATTTTAACCAAAATATAAGTTGAGGTGGCACAATTAAGACACCCAATTCATGGAGGTGATTTTTTCATAAAAGAAAAATAAAAAATGACATGTGAGAGGAAGTAGAAGCTCGTCATATGTGTTTTAGTTTAAATGAACTGATAAATTATAAAATATAATATTATTTTATCATAATTAAAAATATTAAATTTTTTTTAATATTGATTTATGAAAATTAAAAACTAAAGTTTAACTTATCCAAATATTTAAATTGGTAAAATCATAATAAACATTTAAGTAATAAATCTTCCAAAACTTATATAAATAATGACACATCATATTAATTAATCAAAATTTTAATGTTTGACATTATTAGTCGACTAAAATTACAAAATCATGATAGTAACACAAACAATTATGTAATAAATATATAATTTTTAGTTAATGTTAATTACATATATTTTTATTCCTACACATATTCTACATTAATATATTATTTTTTTAAAATAAAATGATAATGCAAAAGTAAGACACAATATAATTGACATTTGAATTAGGTTGATATCTCAAGACCACCATCTATCATTTGCATTATTCTAATAAAAATATATTAAAAAAAATAAAAAATTTAGGACTAAGACAGAACTTAAGGAAACCGTGATGAGCAAAAGCATCAAATACCTCATTAAAAACCTTACCTGAAAAACCTATTATTAGAGAGAATTTCTAGAAGTCCCCAAATTCTAAGCAAAACCACCAATATACGTGCCACATCGGGAACACAATCGTGGAGTAATGTCTCCACCTAGAGAGATCGGGCTCATTCTGAGGGGTCAAAAGTTTCTTCTTATCATCCCGATTTCTTCCTAAAGTTTTTCATTTCAGGTGAAAGTGGCGACCGACAAACAAGTTTTGTTACATACACCGTTTTTGTAATTTGACTATTGGTGAGTACATTACTTTCTTGATGGTCGTGAGTAGGTGGTCATTATTTTCTTCACGTGACATCCATATGAAGTCATATACACTTATGTGTATAAACTTATTATATATATGAGGTATATTTTTTATATTTACTATATGACTTAAATTTATTATCCTATATATATCATAATCGAGATTAGTTAACTAGATTTCACCAATAAAACATCAGAACGTCTCACCAACCACATAAGAGTAAAGAGCAATGCAAAACTATTGGTGTTAAGAGTTGAAAGAAATTAGACAGTGTTTGAGAAAAAGAGAGATCCCATTCTTAACATCACTTATTAGTGACAATTTCAAGAACAATTTGTTTACAATTGAATCACCTCAGCGCAAGTAAAAAACTTCCTCAAATCCTTCACACCTCCAACACCAACATAAAAGTAAAGAATCGGTGCAAAACAAAGACTACCAAAATCCATATTATTTCAACAGCCATATTATTTCATAATGATTTTATTGTCTATTATATTTGACATAGCATTAATTTTACAATTCAAACAACAACCATATCTCATTCACTCTATTAAATAATTCAATAGGGGAATTATACTGAGCCACGGAGAAATTAGAAGCTTTATGACTTTTTTCAATAGCAGATAGCCATTTAGTACCATTGATACTATCCTTCAATGCCGCAGCTTGTTCTGCAACATTTTTGTCATTCACAAATCCACTAAACTGTCTAACTGCTGCATACACATTTTTCCATCTTTGAACTTGAAGACCCTTTGCAGGTGGTGGATTTGCTTGGTTCTTTTTAGGCACATAAAAGCTTACAATATATGAATATTTAAAAAAGGAGCCATCACTAGGTATCACTTCAGAGAGCACTGGTCCTGCCATCTCTATTTTCTGTTTGTTGTCGTTATTACCTTGAATATATCTAAATAATCTGAGAAAAAAAGTAAAAGATTGCTCAAGTTTAGTTATGAAGAAATTTCCATTTTGATTTTTAAATGTGAGACATTATCATTATAGTTTTTGAATATATCAAAAATAAAAACGTATATAAATTGGTTAATTTAGTCTTCAAATATGTCTTCCTTGGTTAGTCATCAATCTTCAATTTATCTTTCATTAATCTATAAAATTGTTAACAAGAGTCACACTTAGAAAATGTTTTTATAATTTTTATCCATTTATAGATCAAAATTGTTTTTATTTGTTTGGTTTTTATTATTTGAATGGGGCAATCCAATAATTACTTTTTCAAAAACCAAAGTATTGGCGAAGGAGATTTTTTTTTATCAATTACATTCATGGTCATTTTACAATCATCACATGTGAGACGTTTGAACTCCGTTCCTTAATGATACAAAGTCAAACTCTTATAATTAAATTTACACTACAATACAATAATTTGAGGTGCGTCTAATTTAATGTTCTTGACTATGAATCCAAACACATGCCTCATAATTTTGTATTGTAAATTTATAGATATTAATTCTTTTAAAGAAAAGACCAAAATAATTTGTTTTAAAAATAATTTGTTTTAAAATAGGATTTAAAAAAGTTACCTCGTGACACCAATTGCATTAGCTGTAACAATAGAAAATTGTCGAATGGGAGGATTAGAAATCCAAACAGATGAATTGTAGCGTCGGATTTGATAGTCTTTTCCATTTTCGATGACGTCATATATAGGACACTCAATGCGCTTGCATGGTGCTGGAATGTTAACTTCTGAATATATTCCCAATATTGAAACTGTCAAGACACTCAAAAATAGTGAAATCTTCATTGTTGTTCACAAGAGGAAAGAGTTGAACTGATAACAAAATGTAATATCTCATCTTATTTATAAGAGAATTTTTTTTGATATAAAAAATTATATTATGTATAATGAAAATATTCAAATTTTAATGTACTTTTATTGTTTACATTAGTATTTTTTATCTTCATTTATGATATATATCTTTTTAATATTAATAGATATATTTAATGAGTCGTAATTTTCTATAAATATATATAAAAAATCAGTCAAAAAGTTAAAATAATAAATTAATTGATTAATTTTGATGTGTTTTGATTTTGTCTCTTTGATGGAAAAAAAAAATGCTTTTTATGGTAAAAGAAAAACAGTTATATATTACACTATTATTGACTTTATGTATCAAAATTAGTTAATTAATTAATTAATTTTTTTTTACTATTATGTTACGAAATAATTAATTTTGCTTAAATTATATTTTATCTTCATTTAACATATTTATCATTTTAATAGTATTATCATGTGTAGTCAATGTGTAACACCCCAAATTTTATAATAAACTATTTTATTAATTAAATAGAATTTTAATAATTAACTTGATGTTAAAATTATTTTATAATATATGTTGATAAATTTAGTTATAATATATGGTGATAAATTTAGTTATAACTATTATTTTATATTTCATTTAGTTATAACTATTTTCCATTTTAAGTTATTTATTTTATAAATAATTATCTTTAGATATTACTAATATTGTGGTTGATTTCCTTTACTTTTATATATTTCCTATGACATGATGATTTTATAAATATTTGTTGTGATTTGGTAATTAATAAAAATTATTGATGTTATATTTATTTATTTTATCGTTTTACTATTATATAAAAATAGTAATATTTTTATGAGTTTATTTTTTAAAATATTATAGTAATAATTATAATAATTATTTTGAATGAGAGAGTTTTGATTATTAATATATTTTAAAAATAAATAAATAAATAATGATAGATTAAAATGTATAAGACACGCTAACTTGTAGAAGCTGATTGGTACATGAAGGCATGGTCTGATAACAAATCTTAATAATATATATATTAGCTTATTATTAGGTTTTGCTTATTGCTTTCCTATCTGCCGCCTGCCAAAATGAAATCCTTGTTCCCTGCTTACTATAAAATAGTAATTGCCTAAAGTAGTAATAGCATCTTGCCGCTCCTTGGGGGAATTGAAGGAAAAATTGAAGAAATTGATACCGATGATCGATAATTGTTTCAGAAAAGTTTCTCCGTTTCCGTCGAAGTTTCAGTATGTTATTTTATACATTTAGTTAGTCAACTAAACATACTTTTCCAGATTTTTAACAACCCCAATTTCTCTCTAAAATACCCGACTTCTCCATTTGTAGAATTTGTTATTTTGCACCGTTCTCCTTCACCGTAAGTCCGATTTGAGTGAAACCAACGCCAAAACGACCGTGTGAAAAGTGGCTATATTATCCACTGATTGGTTTTCTGATTTATGGTAATTTTCTTTGACCGAATTTCGAATTTAGTTTATAGAGTATCTCCTCATAGTTTATTTTTAACATTTACCCATAAACTGTCGACTTAGATCGATTGATGGACAAAGAGTCAATGAAGAAAGGCTGTTTGCTTGTGGAATCCTATTGGTGTGTGAAAACGTCAAAATAAGGTAAGAGGTGAGAGAGCGTTTGAATTCATGAGTGTAATATATTGTGAGATGAACAGAAAAACCGTATTTCCCAATGATTCATCCGGGGCTCGCTACGTATGGCAGTAGCCCTTTGAGGGATAAATTAATTAATGTGAAAATATGGAAATTGTGAGATTAAAATATAGAATAGAAATATTTGTAGGGTGTTGATTGATTTAATTTGTTTGAATGTGTGGCATTTGATATGATTGTGATATTTGATTTAATTTTGTTAAATGTGTGGCATTTGATATTATTTTGATATTTGATTTAATTTCGTTAAATGTGTGACATTTGATATTATTGTGATATTTGATTTAATTTCTTTAAATGTGTGGTGTGTGATATTATTGTGATATTGGTTGTTGAATTAATTTTATGCATATGTTTGGTTAGAAGAGTTTAAATGATGTTATAATAAAAAATAGATGTGTTGTGATAATTATATGTAATGATGATAATGTATGATTAATAATGGTGATGTGATAAATTTGTGATGAATATATCTGTTGCTGTATGATTGATGATAGTGATTCTATAAATTGTGATGAGTTAATATGATGATGTGTGATTCATTATAGTGATGTTATAAATTGTGATGAGAATATTGTGATTTCAATTTGTGTCTGAGATGACGGTATTAACGGAGTATCATATACCAACGAGGGGAGAAAATAAATATTGTGAATTTGTGAAGTGGAGATTATTTTGTCATCATATAGGTAGGGCCTGACAAGCCTAGTGATTCCGGGGAAGTACAACTGAATGAGCCTGACCGTGGCGGTCTGCTGTCGAGCCCTAAGGCAAGATTGTACTATCAACATGATTTCAAAACTCACCTCCTTCGTTGTTTGTGTTTGACTGACTTGGCCCTGCATTTGCGAAATTGCAGTTATTACAGGTTAATGAATCTCGAAGTTCAAGTTTGGGAGAAACCCCACTCTGATAGGTGATACTGGGAATTAAGAGTTGTAATGTGTATTTTACTTATGTTGTTATAAATGACTTTTTATATGAAAACTTAGTACGAGTAAGTCTTGTGAATTAAATCAAGAAATTCTAGTTGAATCAAATTCATTGATATTTTACTATTTTAATTGAAAAAAAAAGTTGAAATGTTACATGTGTATTTAGAGAAACGTGATATCCTAAATTAAATATTAATGTTTTTATTCTCTTTAACATATTTTCTTTATCCGCTGTAGGTTTTCTTCAAATAATTTAGTATATATTATTATAAATGTTATTTTGGGGTTTAGGGTGTCTCACAATGACTTGAAATTTTCTATGAATACATATTCAAACTAACTCAAAAAATTAAAATAATATATGAGTTGATTAATTTTGTTGGGTTTGAATTTTGTTTATTATGATTGAAATCAGAATTTAACTAGAAGTTTCGAAATTTTCAAGTTAATCGGAATTCATATAACATTATATTAGAAAATATTGTAAAAAAAATAGAATATAATATTTTTTATGATAAAAGAGAGACATAATTTATCTTTGTCTATTATATTATGAAATAATTATTTTTTTGTTAGAATATATTGAACAAAATAAATAACAATTAATACTTCTTACATCTTTTTTAAGTATCTATAGGAGTGTTTTACATATATTAATGATTTAAAAATTATTGATTTAATGTGTACATTTTGTGTGTTGTTATTACTAAATTGTTCATTATATATAAATGTATTTATTATTAATTTTTTACTTTCCAAGATAAAATAGTAATAGTAAAAAATACATATTTGCAAGAAAAAAATAGTATATGCTTCTAGTAATTGAATTCGCAATGTCAATCACAAAAAAGAGGGGTTTGAATTTTCATGTCATCATTTTATATTTCTTGTTAAAACTTAAAGAATTTAACTCAAAATTAATCTTGGTTATGAAAATAGAACACGAAGAACTTTTTTGGTTAGTGAAAAACACACAATTTAACTTATCTATTTAATTTGATAATCAAAAGACTAGAAATAAATAGAGGTAAGGGAAGAGATATCACATAGAGATATATCCTAGTTTACCCAACCTGGATTACTGATAGCGTTTCAGCAAGTGTACTGAATTGTTGCAAGTAATAATAAAACGGCAGTACCGAGTGTCGAACTCAATGATTGCGTTTTACTATTGAATTATATTTGATTACTAGAATTGAACAAAAAGGTTCCCAAGTTGATTGAAATAATGTTTGAAATTAACAACAATAATAAAATTGATCTTTTATAATGAGAAAAATGCCAGGGATGAGTTTCACTTCGAATCCAACCTTGGTGTCTAATTTGATCCTAGTTACTGAATTCCTTTATTGAATTATTACCGAATTCTCTTTATTATTCTTGCCCTAATGTCTTAGTGACAGAACCTTTAATTCCAAAGTAACCCCTAATTCCTTAGTGGATTTAAGATTAGAATTAAGCATTACCGTATAGAAATTCTCTTGTAAATTATTGCTTTGCAACTAATTTAATTGGTTTCATGACCTGCATCTATCCCTAGACTACAAATTCATGAATTTCTCATCTCAAGCATTCGTAAAGTCCACTTCCGTTTCAAAATACAAATCGTAGAACATTTTAATGTTGATCAAGCAATAAAAAGCATTAAGCACAGAGATGAGAAAAACAATTCAATAAACTCATTCATATAACTAGAAATCAAATCAGAAAAATAAGGGTTTCATCTGGTTACACTCATCCCTAACAAATAGGGTTTAGTTACTCATGACAGAGATACAAAAGATAAGGATTAAAGAAGAATTACAAGAATGATTCATGGATGATTCTTGATAAAACTGCTTCAATGGCGTTAGAAACGGTCGTCTTTGAGTTTCTATGCTAGGGCACAAGTCTCTCAAGTTCCCAATAGTCAAAAAGATCCCTAAAACAGTAAAAATCCGCGTTTTTATGGTTGCTGGTGCGCGCCGCGCGCCCCAGGCGCAGAAAAACGCGCTCCAGGCGCGCGTTGGCAGAGTCCAATCCTGCGAAATGTGCTCCAAGCGCTACAGGACGCGCTCCAGGCGCACTTCATATGCTGTCTGATGTATTTTGCATTTTTCCTCATCTTTTGCGTCTAAATGTGGTCCCGGTGTCTTCATGAAAGTTGTAGATATGGATCTTAGCTTTCATTAGCACTTGGAGTGACACTAATTGGACATCTAGAACTCCAGATATGGCTGAAATACTCCACATATGTCATGTTGATTTTTCACCAAAATTAAGCACTGCACTAAAACAAAACGCAATGTAAAATTACGACAAATTCCTACTTAATCAACGAAATAAAAACAAAAAAAA
>NC_021166.2:47155995-47187001 GCF_000331145.2 Cicer arietinum
CTCTATGGTTGTTTTCAAAAATACAGGCAACAAGATTTGTACACCTTGGCATTCATTCATCAAATTCAACTCTCTCTTCACACAATCTCACCAAAATTTCTCTCAAGTTGTTAGAAAGGTTTATGAATTTATCACTCAAATCCTAGAACATACATCACGCTACCATAGGCTTGAAAAAATTCAAGTTAGCAATCACAATGCAGTAAACACATACATTTTTGGAGGACTTTCGGGTTGTAATGGGGCTTAGGTAATGGTAGGACATTTTAGGATAGTAGGCTTTACTACTTGGAGTTAGGCATACATTTCCACCTTATTCTACCATGTTTTTTTTTCTTCACCTTTTCTTACACAAATTGAATTTTTTTTTCTTCTTTCATTTTCTTTTTCTTCTTTTTATTTTTTATTTTTATTTTCTTTTTCTGAGAATCACCACCCCAAACTTCGAAAGTTGCTATCTCATGAGCAACCCCAAACTTAGAATTTTATCAAGACAATAATTTTTTCTCTCTACCTAACTCCAAGTAAGGTGATTTAATTAAAGTCAAGTGTTTTTCTTGTAATGTGGCTAGTAACCGAAATAAAAGGGCAAGGCTCAAAGGGGCTAGCAAAGGGTAAACTTTTCATAGGGTAGTTAGAAAGGCTCAAACGACCAATAAAATTGCCTCAATGTATGCATAAATTGCAAGTGATGCAAGTCAGAATTAGTGCAAGTTCTAGAGGGATAACACATGTCTAGATAATCACACAACAAAGAATTTAAGTGTTTAGGCTCAAAAGCTCACAGCTAGGATAATAAGAGAGAGTATGAACAATCAAAATAAAGCCAACATGCTTCTGAAAAGTTAAAATTGTATTTTTGAAAAATTGATGGCATATTAGCCTTCTACAACCATTTAGTAATCAAGAATGCATGCATTAGGAATGCTTGTCGACTTGAGCAATAACATAATCTAAGAAATGAAATTTAACTTGCAAAGTCACAAACAGAAATTGAAGATTAAGTGCAAGTCAGTACGACTGTTTCATCATAGTACACATTTAGTGAAAGGAAAAAAAACATGAATAAAAGAAAGTCAACATACACTGACATTAAACAAAGAAAACGAGAAAACGGAAAAAAATAGGACAAATAACAGAAAGAAAAAAAAAAGGAAGAAAACTTCTCTAAGTGTAGTAGTTCAAGGATTCTCGTTTAAATTGTCCGCTCTTGTTCCGCTATGGTCGCCAGTATACTAGTGAAGTGCAAATAGATCAGCCTCCTAGTGTCTGGAAAAAGTGTTTCAGGCGCGCTTGGGCGCGCGTTCTATCATTTGGAGCTGTACAATCGCTTCTTAACGCATCTTTTTGATTCCTTGCTCATACCAAATATCAAAACTAAGAGAACTAGAAATTAGAGACTAAAATTGGAACTAAATGGAGTAAAATAAATCTAAAATGCAATAAATAAATATGGTGCAAAGGATATAAAATTGGGTTTCCTCCCAATAACCGCTCGTTTAGTGTCTTGAGCTTGACGTCTCAACTACTGCCAAGGTGGCATATATGACAGGAAGAACACATCATCCTTCTTTTTCTTTTTGTTTGGTAGAAATTCCATGAACTTAAGAAATAAAAGATGTTGTTTCCATGTCCTTTTCAATTGGACATTGATGAACAAGGCATAGATTGAATCTCGAACTTTATCAATCTCTTCTTTTTTCTTTTCCTCGTTCGTCTTTTCCTCTTGCTTATCTTCTTCTACCACAACAATGAAATTATCTTTAATCTTCAACTTCTCCTCCATCTTCTCAAACTTAACCACTTGTTCAAATAACCTCTCACATTGACTTTCAAATCTTTCAATTGAAACCATGTTATACTTCATGAATTCAACCAAAACGTCTGTAATGTGAAAGTCTTTGTCATCTGATTCTTTGGACAGAATTTTAGGAGGTAGAATTTGTTCCCAATAGATTTTTTTAATGTAACGCTCGTCATTTTCTGTGACTTTCAAAAAAAAAATCTTCATATTCTACTAGTTCGGCAAGGTCATCATCACAATTTCCATTCTTATGTGCTTCTCCGCAAAAGTCACACCTAAGAGGCTGCATCGGAGGGATCTGAGGGTGATATTTTAAAAATGTATGGCTCAAGATTTGCCCCTCAATCATGCGACATATACCCGATATGAGATAAGTATCACACTCTTCATATAATTGTAGTAGAATATCATCATTATAATCTTCCATGCTCTACAGTGAATAGTTATCTCAAACAAAGAAGAGACAAACCACTAGACATGACATTAACAAGTTCAACAAATAAAAAAAATAACATAAAATAAAATAAAATAAAAAATATTATTGCAGAGCAAAAAATTTCAATTAAGTAAATAAATTAAATTCAATAGTGAATTGGCAATCCCCGGCAACGGCGCCAAAAACTTGATAGCGTTTCAGCAAGTGTACTGAATCGTTGCAAGTAATAATAAAACGGTAGTACCGAGTGTCGAACTCAAGGATTGCGTTTTACTATTGAATTATATTTGATTACTAGAATTGAACAAAAAGGTTCCCAAGTTGATTGAAATAATGTTTGAAATTAACAACAATAATAAAATTGATCTTTTATAATGAGAAAAATGTCAGGGATGAGTTTCACTTCGAATCCAACCTTGGTGTCTAATTTGATCCTAGTTACTGAATTCCTTTATTGAATTATTACCGAATTCTCTTTATTATTCTTGCCCTAATGTCTTAGTGACAGAACCTTTAATTCCAAAGTAACCCCTAATTCCTTAGTGGATTTAAGATTAGAATTAAGCATTACCGTATAGAAATTCTCTTGTAAATTATTGCTTTGCAACTAATTTAATTGGTTTCATGACCTGCACCTATGTCTAGACTACAAATTCATGAATTTCTCATCTCAAGCATTTGTAAAGTCCACTTCCGTTTCAAAATACAAATCGTAGAACATTTTAATGTTGATCAAGCAATAAAAAGCATTAAGCACAGAGATGAGAAAAATAATTCAATAAACTCATTCATATAACTAGAAATCAAATCAGAAAAATAAGGGTTTCATCTGGTTACACTCATCCCTAACAAATAGGGTTTAGTTACTCATGACAGAGATACAAAAGATAAGGATTAAAAAAGAATTACAAGAATGATTCATGGATGATTCTTGATAAAACTGCTTCAATGGCGTTAGAAACGACCGTCTTTGAGTTTCTATGCTAGGGCACAAGTCCCCCAAGTTCCCAAGAGTCAAAAAGATCCCTAAAACAGTAAAAATTTGCGTTTTTATGGTTGCTGGTGCGCGCCGCGCGCCCCAGGCGCAGAAAAATGTGCTCCAGGCGCGCGTTGGCAGAGTCCAATCCTGCGAAATGCGCTCCAAGCGCTCAAGGACGCGCTCCAGGCGCATTGCATATGTTGTCTGATGTATTTTGCATTTTTCTCATCTTTTGCGTCTGAATTTGGTCCCGATGTCTTCATGAAAGTTGTAGATATGGATCTTAGCTTTCATTAGCACTTGGAGTGACACTAATTGGACATCTAGAACTCCAGATATGGCTGCAATACTCCACATATGTCATGTTGATTTTTCACCAAAATTCAGCACTGCACTAAAACAAAACGCAATGTAAAATTACAACAAATTCCTACTTAATCAAGGAAATAAAAACAAAAAACATTTTATTAACTCAAAGAACAAAAATCAACAAAATGTATTAAATAAATCCTTAATTTAACTTATGATTGAGGATAAATAAGACTAAAACAATGGGAAAATATGCATATGATGAAGAGTCATCAATTACGTTCAATCCTCACAACTGTGAGATTTTTAACTAAGTGTTCAAAATGGAGAACGTTCTTGGTTTTTACACCACCAGACCAGATCAAGTTTGATCTGTTACAATCTTCACCTTTCAACATAGAAATGATTTTTACAATCACCTTTCAATCTTAAAAGGATTTTTACAAACACACACTCAATCTAACATAAAATATATACTTGAGTTACAAATGATGTGTATGATAAAAGTGTTTGAGATCTTGAAACTTCTTAACACTTATTTGAGATAAATGAAAGACAAACTCACTTATAATGATCCAAAGATATAGTGAAGAGAGCTGGAGTTTGCTTGAAGAGTTTTTTGATTTGTTACTTAAACAAATGTTGGTAGATTAGTAAATTGAACTATTGCCTTCATCTTCCAATTGATCTTCAATTTATAGATGTTAAAAAACTTTGAATATTCATTTTAAAATGAATATTGTTGTTGGGCACACTTCTCAAGTTTTAGATATATTTTAAAGCAATTAAACACGTGTTTATATTGCTGTCCAGAATGTTCTTGACAATCAAAGAACGTTCTTGCTTTTGGGCTTGATGGGAAATGTGAGTGAGTGAGTGAGTTGTCAAATGTCAGTTTTGATACTGTTTTTGTGTCAGAATTATGCTGAGTTTTTTTGCAGAATATTGTAAGTACAATGTAATTATGTCCTTGCTAACAACTCACCTATTTGGAGATCAATCTTGAGGTTGTTTTCCTCATTTGGTCATTCAACTCGAGTTATGGATTTCACCGCGCAATACATGAGTGAGTGAGTGAGTTTTCAAATGAGTGAGTGAGTTGTCAAATGTTACTTGATAGGAAACATGAGTGAGTGAGTATTCAAATGTTACTTTTGATACTGTTTTCATGTCAAAATTATGCAATGCTTTTGGGTATCATGAAAAACGTGAATGAGTGAGTGAATGAGTTGTCATATGTTTGTTGGCACTGTTTTGAGTCAAATTTATGCATAATTTTTGCATATTATTGTAAGTACAATGTACTTGTGTCCTTGTTCACAACTCATCAATTTGTAGATCAATCTTGAGGTTGTTTTCATTATTTAGGCATTCAACTTGATTTCAAGGTTTCACCATTGATTTAAGCAGTCTTCATACTCTCAAATATGTGGTTTAAACTGTGGAAAATTATCTGTTTTAATTCTACCTTTTAAAGGAGAATAACTAGAATGTTATTTTGTAAAATAAGAACCTTCTTTTTATTTTTTATTTTTTTCCTGCTTTGTAAGAGTGTTGGATTTTGATAACTTTTGTTTGTCAGTCATTTGTCTTAGAAATATGATGTGCTTTCTGCAAAAAGGTGCATCAGCTGTGTCCTTGCTGCCATGAGTGTCCTTGCCAATAGGTCATCAATTTGGAGATTGATCTTGATGTTTTTCTTTGCCTTAGTTGATCATATTTGATCGAATCTATCCAAAACAATCTTGTGTAGATTATTAAATTCCTCTGTAATGAATAATGATGATTTGTAGTGTAGATAAATGTACTTTCGTAGCCCATATCGATCTTAAATTACAACAAATTTTGCTCTTTGTAAACCAGAACGTTCTTGGATTAAAGCTGTGAAAATGGAGAACGTTCTTCGTTCCTATTTTGAATGATTGTTGGATTTTGAAAAATATGAGAGCTGTTGTGTGCCAAGCTTTTTTGTTCTGTTCGTGTGTCAGTGATGCAATGACTTTATCATTTATGTCCAGTTTGTACTTGCTTACTTTAGCCATCAAATTTGAGGATTAGTCTTGCTTTTTATTCTTGATGCATTGTTTTGCTTTTTGTTGATCTTATGGAAATAATATGTCCAAAATGATCTTGAGTAAATAATTATGTTCCTTTGTAATGAATACTGGTGATTTTCAATATAGATTGATGTTACTTTCGTAGCCCAAATCAATGTTGAATTGAAGAAGACTTTTTTCTTTATAAACCAGAATATTCTTAAATTAATTATGTCAAAACCATAATATTCTTCGTTTTTTAGACTGCTGTCCAAACTGGATATAGAAAATATGAGCAAATTTGTTTTAAAATGCCATCAAAGTATATATTTTGAATACTCTACATTGTATAAATATTATAGAATATAAAATCTCAAGGTCCAAACTATAGATGAAATTATGCATTTTATGTTTGATGAATATGTTGATTTTCATGATAAAAGATAGGATGGTGAACAAATATAATTATAATGTTAAATTTGGATAAATCACAAAGTTGATAATGTTCAAATATCATCCATGAAAACTCCAAAGTCTGATCATGGAGTGGCAAAACAAATCTAAGAGAAAGATCAATTCAAGCAAAAAGGTTCATACCAAAATATTCTCCACAAAAACATAACGTTCTCCAAAAGAGCAGAGCATCTCCACAAGAGCAGAATACTTTTGACAATGAATATGTTTCATCCAACCAAAACTAATGTTTCCTATTATGATGATATTGTTGAAGAACATCAACAAGTTCTAAAATTAGTTCGAACCATTTGTTTTTGGCACTCCTACACCTACCTCACTTCTTACCATTCCTCCAAAACATCTCATCATGATCAAATTATTGGAAGAACAAGTTGGGAGGGATTTATTACTGATACCAAAATTGATTCTGGAGGTATAACTATAGTAGTTGACATGCCTCTGAACAATCATACAAGAATTGTGTATATTGTGGAGGATCTGGCAAAAAAGGGAATTATGTGCAACAAGTGCTTGACTATGGTGAGGCTGTTGTCATGCCTGGTTATATTAATGTGCATCTACATCTTAATTACTCTTGCTTGAAAATAACTCATTACATAATTCAAACACATCAAAAATCGTAGAAATTAGAGTTTAGAAAATTGGGCTAATAGCCTAAGTAATTCAACACAAAAGCAATACAATTGCATAAATTAGAGTTTAGAAAATTTAAGATCTTACGACCCACCTCCACATCGTCTACGTCGCATTCGTCGACCACCACGATGTGGGAGTAGACACCATATATGAGATTAATGTAATAAAAATATTGTAATAAAATTTTTGTTTATTTTTTCACTCATTTTGTATTTGTATTTTAATTATAATATTTAATTAAATTTTGTTATTTTTATGGACTCCTGTTTATTTAAATTTTTTAATAATTATAAAAAGTAAAATGTTATTAGATAATTATTATAAAAAAAATTAAAATTGTATTTATTTAATTAATTAAAATAATAATTAAAGAATCTTATATTAATAATTTAATTAAAATAATAATTACGTAAATTAATAATTAATAAAACTTAAATTAAGTATTTAATTAAAATAATAATAATTGAATAATAAAATGTATATTTATTATTATGAAAGATATATTTAATAATTAAAAAAAAATGCAATTAGGAAATCGGTTCCAGCCACATCGATTTCTCTTCACTCAATTAAAAAAAAAAAACCATTTTCTTTTGAAAATTCGGTTGCAGCAATTGTAACTTCTCACTTTTAAAAATTTAAATTTTGAAAATGATGGTAATATGATACATAATTTGAAAATGATGATAATATGGTACTTAATTTTATTTTTAGTGGTAGAATAAAAAACAAACCAGTATAGAGATATTTGATTTGTTGAAATTGAATTCAAATATATGGGATCACGACTTCTACACAAATTAACAAATGTCAATTTTGATACTGTTTTTGTGTCAGAATTATGCTGAGTTTTTTTGCAGAATATTGTAAGTACAATGTAATTATGTCCTTGCTCACAACTCACCTATTTGGAGATCAATCTTGAGGTTGTTTTCCTCATTTGGGCATTCAACTCGAGTTATGGGTTTCACCAATAATTTGAGCTGTTTTCTTACTCTCAAATATGTGGTTTAAACTGTGAAAAATTATCTCTTTTAATTATGCCTTTTAAAGGAGAATAACAAGAATATTCGTTTATAAACACAAACATTCTTCGTTTTTTGTTTTGTATGATTGTTGGATTTTGACATCTGTTGTGTAGAGTCCTTTGTCTCAGAAACATGATGTGCTTTCTACAAAAAGGTGCACCAGTAGTGTCCTTGTTGTCATGGATGTCCTTGCTCATAGCTCATCAATTTGGAGATTGATCACGAGGTTTTGCTTCGCCTTTGTTGATCCTCTTTGATCGAATCTATCCAAAACAATCTTGTGTAGATTATTAAATTAATGTGTAATGAATACTGATGATTTGTAGTGTAGAAAAATGTATTTTCGTAGCCCAGGTTGATTTTAAATTATAACATATTTTGCTCTTTGTAAACCAGAATGTTCTTGGACTAAAGTTGTGAACACGGAGAACGTTCTTCGTTTTTTATTGGTGTGATTGTTGTATTTTGACAATTATGACAACTGTTGCGTGTCAAGCTTTTATGTTATGTATGTGTGTCAGTGATGTAGTGACTTTATCATTTCTGTCCAGTTTGTACTTGCTTACTTTTGCCATCAACTTTGGGGATTAGTCTTGCTTTTTATTCTTGATGTATTGATTTGCTTTTTTGTTGATCTTATGGAAAAAATCTGTCAAAAAAATGATCTTAAGTATATAATTATGTTCCTTTATAATGAATACTGATGATTTGTAATGTAGATTGATTTATTTTCATGCCCAAATCGACCCTAAATTAAAGAAAACCTTGTTCTTTGTAAACCAAAATATTATTGGATTAATGTTGTCATAATATTCTTTGTTTTTCAGACTGCTGTCAAGAATGTTCTTCGTTTTTATGTTTAATGACCAGAACATTCTTCGTTTCTATTTTCTCAAATTTGATCTTGCTTCTTTCAAATGATCTTGCTTGTTTAATTATGCAATTCATCTTACTTAAATAAAACTCAAGTGCACTCATTATTATATCACCATTTATAAAACTTAACCATTTATTACATATGGTTTGTTGTCATTAAAACATACATCAAAAATGTTTTTCCCTCAACAATCTCCCCCTTTTCGATGATAACAAACCTTTTGAATAAATCATAAGTTTTATGGATGAATATAAATAAAATGCAAGAATGTTCATAGATATGTAATTAAACTCCCCCTAAACACATGCAAAAGTATAATTTTTTATTATTCTAATTTCTCTCCCCCTTTTGGAATCTATCTAAAAGGTTGGAGACTAAAAGTTGAAGTAAATATGTAGGGAGCAATAGCATGAGTATACTTCACATAGAAATCATGTTGTTGATCATTGCATTCATATATCAAACTTGCAAGTTTGCATGTAACATAAGGAAACGTAGCATGTATGATGATAAAAAACAATATGTTAGTCAATATTGCAATCACGATATGGATAATGATAACAAAAGCAATATGATATAATTATATGCAAACATATTCAGGCATTTTAACACACTTGAAAATCTTTCAATGAATATATTCTTCTCATTTTTTTTAAATGAGTTGACTTGAGTTTTAGGAAAAAAATATCCCAACACCCTTACGATTTAATATTTACATAAATATCCCAACACCCTCACAATTCAATATTTACACCTCTGAATATTATGAAATTAATATCCTTTAAATAAATATCCCAACACCATTCAATATTTACACCAGCCCCCTAAACCAACATAACAACAACTCTTTTCAATTTTCTAAAAACAAAACAGAGTAAAATGTTGTAAATTTTAAGTTGTTTTAAACATTAAATAAAATCAATAGTATAGAATTATTGTTATTTTATAAATCAACAAAAATTCAACTCAATTTAATTTCTTTAAAATAATCAAGAGTAACTCAAACAAAATTTATTTTCATCATATAAAATAAGTAAACTTTAACTCCTTCAAAATGTCATTTTTAAAAAATTCTAAGTTCTACCAACCTTTAATATTCAAGAATTACTATTGCTAATAATATGAACTTCATACTATTTAAATCATCACGAACATTCTAAATTGTTTTCAAAACCAATATCAAAACTCTACTCATCCAGATACAACCATTAACATTCAACTCAATTTAATTTCTTTAAAATAATCAAGAGTAACTCAAACAAAATTTATTTTCATCATATAAAATAAGTAAACTTTAACTCCTTCAAAATGTCATTTTAAAAAAATTCTAAGTTCTACCAATCTCTAATATTCAAGAATTACTATTGCTAGTAATATGAATTTCTTACTATCTAAATCATGACAAACATTCTAAATTGTTTTCAAAACCAATGTCAAAACTTTATTCATCTAGATACAACCATCAATACTTTCAAGTGATTTAAAGTTAACATTCACGATTTAAAATCGATTTTTTTCTTAACACAAGCCAACATAAAATAAAAATAAGATTTTTTTTAGTCAAAATTAAAAATTTAAACGTAAGAGACATATTTCCTCTCTAACTCAAAGTTTAGAACGAAACATCCTCTTTTCTCTAAATTGAGTTTCAACAAAATGATAATAATTTGTACCTAGTGAAAGTCAATACTTAAATTTTTAAACATATAATTCATACGAAAATCAATATTTCAATCAATTAGTTATTAGATCAAACACTTTAAAGAGATACATATCCAAACTAAATATTTTAAATTGATTAAGGGTGAAATATACAACTGGTCAATCAAAATTATTATTTTCAACTATTCATACAAAACAAGAGTGCAAAAATCATAGTTAGATAGGCAAGAAAAAACAACAAGTAACTAACATAATCTTGTCAACAATTAAAATTAACTCAAATCTTAACAAGTAATTTTATGGTTTATTTACTCACTTAAGTAGGAATTTAGGATCCATAACACAATCAAAGTAAGCAATTAATAAACAGTTAATTAGTAATCTCGAAAATATGTATAATAATACAAAAGCAAATAATCATTAACACAATTATAGTGAAAACCTTGATGGTGACAATAATTATTACACAAGAAAACACAATTGACATGACTGACATTCATAACACAGAATCGATCTTCGAACCACTCGGCCTGATTAGACAGACCTGCTCTGATACCACTAATGTGACACCCTAAACCCCAAAATTACATTTATAATAATATATACTAAATTATTTGAAGAAAACTTGCAGCGGATAAAGAAAATCTGTTAAAGAGAATAAAAACTTTAATATCTAATTTAGGATATCACGTTTCTCTAAATACACATGTAACAATTCAACTTTGTTCCTCAATTAAAATAGTACAATATCAATGAACTTGATTTAACTAGAATTTCTAGATTTAATTCTCAATACTTACTCGTACTAAGTTTTCATATAAAAAGTACAAACAAAGAAGGAGGTGAGTTTTGAAATCATGTTGATAGTATAATATAAATAAGAGGAACACGCAATTAATCATCAATAAACCGTATCATTACACAAATATTCTTCAAGGAAAAACATCACATTATATAGTCAAAATATAAGAAAATTAATACACTTCACTGTAACATCAAATCATCGCAAAAATTATAATCACACATAATACATATTAATCACGACAAAACAATCACAAAAAAATGCAATGCTATCCATGAGCTTAGACTTTACTTCACAATGTGGTACCATTTTAACTCTGAAGTACTTGGTTATGAGGCTTGATACTATGCCACCATTCCGGTGGACGGGCAATTCAAATTGGCCCTGTCCTCATAGATTCCCTCAACTCAACCCGAGACACATATACGCGACAGTCGAGGTAAACGTGTGTTGCGTGGTAGCTCCCGACATTTGGAGTGCTACCTCCAAGTCACCTAGGAATTCCCCACCCGAATACCTCCAAGGTCTAACAATCTTGCCTTAAGGCTCGACAACAGACCGCCACGATCAGGCTCATTCAGTTGTACTTCCCCAGAATCACTAGGCTTGTCAGGCCCTACCTATATGATGACAAAATAATCTTCACTTCAAAAATTCACAATATTTATTTTCTCCCCTCGTTGGTATATGATACTCCAATAAAACCGTCGTCTCAAACACAAATTGAAATCACCATTATTTCATCAACTATGGGGTTAATTCAATATTCTCATCACAGTTTAGAACATCACTATCATCATCATCACATAAACTCATCACAAATTTATAGCATCACTATCATCAATCAAACATTATCACAAATTTATAACGTCACAATTATTAATCGTACATCATCATCATTACATAAAGTTATCACATCACATAAACTCATCTAATCACACATATATAAATTTAATTCGAAACCCAATATCACAATAATATCAATATCACACATTCAAATAAATTAAATCAATCAACACCCTACAAATATTTCTATTCTATATTTTAATCTCACAATTTCCATATTTGCACATTAATTAATTTATCCCTCAAAGGGCTACTGCCATACGTAGCGAGCCCCGGATGAATCGTTGGGAAATACGGTTTTCCCGTTCATCTCACAATATATTACACTCATGAATTCAAACGCTCTCTCACCCCTTACCTTATTTCCACGCTTTCACACACGAATAAGATTCCATGAGAAAAAAGCCTTTGTTCATTGACTATTTGTCCATCAATCGATCTAACTCGATAGTTTATGGGTAAACGTTAAAAATAAATTATGAGAAGATACTCTAAAAACTAAATTCGAAATTCCGTCAAGGAAAATTACCATAAATCAGAAAACCAATCAGTAGATAATATAGCCACTTTTCACACGGTCGTTTTGGCATTGGTTTCACTCAAATCAGACTTACGGTGAAGGAGAACGGTGCAAAATAACGAATTCTACAAACGGAGAAGTTGGGTATTTAAGAGAGAAATTGGGGTTGTTAAAATTCTGATTATGTTTAATGGACTAGTTAAATGAATGAAATAACATACTCAAATTTGGACGAAAATTGAGAAAGTTTTCTGGACAGTTATCGATCACTGGTGTCAAACGATAGGTTGTTGTTGTGTTTCCACTTTGGTTTCAAAGTTGCCCGTCCAATTCCCCTTTTTTGTTGTTGTTTATTTTATTAACAATTAGGGTTCACAACATGGTTAAAACTCATTGATCCCTTTATTTATTTTTAAATAAAACTAACAATTAATAAAACTAATGTTTTAACATTTTTTAAATCTAATTTAATTAGTAAATATTGCTAATATTTCCAAACTAATATTTTATAAAATAAAGTAATAAATCATTTAAAATATATTAATAATCAAAACCTACATATTCGAAATAATCACCATAATGATACTTTTTTTTAATACTCACATTAAAATACTATCATAATTAGAGAATATTCAAAATTATAAAATAAATAAGTATAAAATCAACACTTTATATTAAATTAATACTAAATCATACTAAATATATATAGAATAACAATATCATAATAAGTATATAAAAATAAAGAAAATCAAACGCAATACTACCACTATTTCAAGATAATTATTTATAAAATAAATAATTAAAATAAAATATATTTAGAATTAAATAAATATAATTAAGTACACATTTAGTAATAGTCAAACGCATAAAATAATGATATATTAATTGGGTGTGCGTATATACCCGTAAAATCGTATAAAATCTTTTTCTTTGAGACATTACTAGAAATTTCGCCTATAGTGGCCGATTTAGAGATTGAATATTTTAAGTCACACTAGCGACCGAAATAGATACCGTGATTTTGAACTTATAAACTAAATATTTTTCCGTTACTAAATTGGTTGCTAACAAAATTTAGAGACTGAAATAACAACTGAATTTTAGCGATAAAAAATATAGTCGCTGACTATCACTAATAGAAAATTCGTCTTTCACACTAGCAACCGAAATAGAGACTGAAATAACAACTAAATTTTAGCGACCAAAATTTCAGTCGCTAACTATTTTTTAATTACATAATTTAGTTTTCTTACCAACACACAATAAGCTTTCTTTCTCAAATATACCCTAAAACCTACTTTCTTTCTCATTCTCAACCCAAAAACACCATTTCCTTCTCAACCCTGAAACTCACCATTTCCTTCTCAACCCAGAAACTCACCCTTTCCTTCTCAACCCAGAAACTCAACATTTCTTTCTCACCACAATCAATTTTTCTCACCACCACAAACAATCAGTTCCTCTTTCTTTCTCAACCCACCACAAACCCTAAAACCATTCATCTCGTGCTAATCCTCCCCTCACCGTCATTCCATCACGATTCAAAATCGTGAAACCAATTAGTTCAGATATCATTTGTTGCTAATCATCCTCTTACTGCCATTCATAAAGAAACCATCCTCCGTTGCTAATCCCCTCTCACTGTCATTTCATCATGAAACCATCCTCTATTGCTAACCCTAATTGGTTCAAATTTCTTCTACGACCGTGAAACCAACTGGTTCTCTTAAACAACTAAACTACAACTGCAACGTAAAACCCTCATTGTTTGTCGTCTCGTTGGCTATCATGAACCAGAAGGTAAGGAATTTATTTTCAATTTTTTTGATTATACTTCATTCGTTGTGTTTTTTGTTGTGACCTAATTATTTTGTGTTTTCCATGTAGTTTTTAGTTATTAAAGACATGTTATTGTTATAGTTTCGTAATCATTTTTTTTACTATTTATGCATTATTCTCAGTTGTTGGATTCTAATGAAATTGATAGGTAAATAAATAATCAATTTAACTTTTTATAGATATTTTTTTGCAGGGTTTTAAACTAGGACTATCCAACACTTTTAAGGTTTTGACATTTTCAGCCAAATGTTTGTTGAAACTCTATTATTTTCTTCCCTTATCAAAAAATAATAGTTTGAAGGAATTAATTTATATTGAGGAGGGGGTTGGTTGACTTAGTGTGCTTGGTTGAGCATTTGATAAATGTAGTTTGATGAATTTGATTTTGTGTTATGGAGTTGTCATTGGAAATGAATGGTTTCTTTATCTATTTTCCTCCGACACCCGTCTCTATATAATTTCATATTTTTATTTTTGATGTTTCTGATGGGTTTTCTATTATATGACTAACCAGCTTTTGCCCTCATCGCCACATAATACGGACTCAACAGATTATATGTCTTATGGGAGCGAGACAAGTAGCTCAACTAGTCGTGGTAGTGGACGTGGTGGCACTGATCATCATAGAGGACATGGTGTTACCAACAAATACAATAGTATTGGTAAGCAGATGATGTTTTTTAAACTGATGTGCTTTTAGACTAATATTGCTCTGCAAACTTATCTTGTCAGTCACTGTTAAAGTTTAAATTTTGTCCTATTTTTGCTTCGAACTTTGCCTACTAGTCAACACTTTAGACAATTTTTTTTCATTTTAGTCCAATTCAGCCACCTAGACATTTAAATAAGTCCATGCACTCTCAAGAAAGTTACATAGCTCTGTTTTAACTTCCTTAAAAAGAAAAGTTTATAAATCAGAACTGTGTAAATCCCAACATATTATTTAGAGAATATCCGAACATTTCTCTGTATGCTGATGCAGGATTGAGTTGCTTATTGACATATTCTACCATTGTTTTCTATTCATGTTAACTCAGTTTTATCAAAGCATTTTACTTTCTTAGGTTACTTATTACTGAAGAAATAACATGCATATTTAAAAACTTGTATGTTTAGATGTACCAATGGGTTTGTGTAGAGTGCATAATAGATGTATTTTTTGTAATTGTTTCAGCTGATGCACTGGATACAACAAGTCTTGAAGCTAGTTATAGACCACATGGAGATTCCAATAATAATGAAAAGAAATGGCCAGACTTTCCTACAATGGCATGTGGCTTGTTACTTGTACTTTCATTTTTGAAGTACCTATAACCTTCTTTGGAATGGTTGGCTCTTGGTTCTATTGCTATTGGATTCCCTAAAGTTCTATTATGAGCTATAGCTTAAACTAAGGCTCTTACTCTTAATATGAACATTCTGGTTGTATTTGCAGGATTCCTGGAAGTTATATAAAGGGCATTGCCTGTGGAGGTCGACATAGTGCAGTAATCACAGGTAGATGGTACAATCTAGATATATAATTATTTGATTTAATATGAGGGAAAAACAACATGTCCTTACATATATAGTTACATGTGAAAAATTACCACATGTAAATTCCGTTTCTAAATCGATCGACATAAAAAATTAATTCAAAGTGGTTGCTAAATCAGTCTCAAACTTTAGTCACTAATTCAGTCTCAAAAATCGGTCACAAAATCGGTGTCAAAATTCAGTCGTAAAATTCAGTCACTAAATTCAGACGCTGCTTCTAAATCAATCGACATACAAAATTAATTCAAAGTGGTTGCTAAATCAGTCTCAAACTTTAGTCACTAATTCAGTCTCAAAAATCGGTCTCAAAATTCAGTCGTAAAATTGATTCACTAAATTTAGACGCTGCTATGGTCGCAACAGCTAGCGACTAGCAGTTTACCAACGAAATTTAAAAGGTTGCTAATTTGATCGCTACTAGCAACATGGACCGATTTTTAAACATTAGCGACTGATTTTTTGGTCACTAAAGGTGAAATTTCTAGTAGTGAGAACGTTCTGCACTTGTGGATAATATTTAGTTCTTATGGAGAACGTTTTGTTTTTGTGGAGAATATTTTGTTCTTGTGGAAAACGTTCTACTTTTCTGGTATGTACCTTTTTCCTTAATTTGATCTTTCTGTTAGATCCTTTTTTATATTTTTTTATTTTTCCACTCCATGATCAGACTTTGGATATGATATTTGAACATTATCAACTTTGTGATTTATCTAAATTTAAGATTGTAATTATTTTTCTTCCCCATCCTATCTTTCATCATAAAAATCAACATATTCATCAAAAATAATATGCATAATTCCATATATAGTTTGCGCTTTGAGATTTTATATTCTATAATATTTATAGAATGTAGAGTATTAATAAAATATACTTTGATGACATTTTAAAACAAATTCGCTCTTACTTTCTTTATCATGCAAAACATAGTAATGACATTCAAAAATATTAAAGTATGATATGTTTTGCTTTCTATTTTTCAAAAATTCATGTAGAAGTATGTTAAAGATATTTTCTAACAGATCCCAGATTAAAAACATGGCAAACAATTTTTAGGGTTTCTCCCCAAAATTATTTTTCAACACTTCATTCATTTAAAATTGTTCTAGCCGTTTCTTGTAACTCATTTTTATTTTATTTTTTAAAACAACTTCATATTTTTCAAAAGTTCTTTGACAGGCAAATCATGTGAAATATAAGTTTCATCAAAGAATTATTTGAAGAATGATGTTTCAAATTTCTTTTAATCATTTCTTATAGAAATGGCAATTCTTTTTAAAACTCATAAAAAATATGATTTTGTTGAAAATTAATCTAAGTATAAAACATAGTGATTTTTCTTTAAAGTGAAACATGAAGATTTTTATTTTACATCAACCATGTGGAGTTTTAAAAAATAACTTTAAAATCAATTTTACAAAGTTATCTTTCACATATCAAGCATCCTTAATCTATGCAAAGTTATTTCAACTAACAATACATGTACCTTTGATTTGTTAATGTTTCCAAAGGTTATAGACTTTCCAAATATTTGTAATCAGATGAGGCACCATACTTTTCCATTCATGTATATTGAGAATGCCTTGTTCATGCATCAATGTTCTTTCTTGATTGTTGGATGATGTTCCTACACATGAATGAAAAAACAAAGAACGTTCTTCGTTTTTTGGAAATCGTTTTGCTTTGAATTTTTTATCCTTTTTTGTTGTAAAAACTTATGGAATCAAGAAGTCCAATTTTGTTACAGTAAGAGCATCTTATAGTACCTTTCTCATCCTTCTTTTTTGACATAAAAACGTTTTGACAAATGTTTTCATTTTGAGAAGTTTTGAAACGTAAATAATCTTTGTCAAATATCCCTTCTTGAGATATCATGTTCTTTTGAAAGGTTTTAGTGGTCTTTACTAAGTTGATTAAATCATTTTTCAAATCAGGAACTTCTATATTTAAGAAGGTTTTGTCTTCCATAGTTTTAGAACACTCTGGAATATAATTTTTTACAATTATCTCATTGAGAAGCTTTTGTTGCTTAACCATTTTCAGATGAGATTGCTGCAGACTTTGAATGACCTTACTAAGTTCGTCAACCAAAACTTGAGGTTTCTCTTTTTCCTCTTTTCCTCTACGGAGCTTTTCTTTTAATAAACAACATTTTTTAGCAAGAAAGTTTAAATCATATAAAAGATTATGAAATTCTTTTTCCATTTGTTCACATAAAGGACATAGTTCATGGTTACCTCATTATATTCTAAGTTTTCCATCAAGCACATGTTGGCTTCTGACATTACTTCTACTTCCAGAATCTTTTCCTCTAAAAATTGTTAGGTGCTCAACTTTAGAAGCAGTGCTCGGATGCCGATTGAATTAGCAATGTCAATCACAAGAAATGAGTGTTTGAGTTGTGATTTAACCTTTTTAAAATTTCCTATTAAAACTTAAAGAATTTAACTCAAGATTAATCTTGGTTATGAAAATAGAAAACGAAGAATGTTCTTGGTAAAACACACAATTCAACTTATCTATTTAATTTGATAATCAAAGTCTAGAAATAAATAGGGATAAGGGAAGACATATATCACAAAGATGTATTCTGGTTCACCCAAATTGGGTTACGTTGAGTCCTCACAACCGTGAGATTTATAACTAAGTGTTCAGAGCAAAGAATGTTCTTGGTTTTTACACCACCAGTCCAGATCAACCTTGATCTGTTACAATCTTCACCTTTCAACCTAAAAAGGATTTTTACAATCACCTTTCAGCCTTGAAAGGATTTTTACAAACACATTCAATGTAACATAAAAGAGATACTTGAGTTGCAAATGATGTGTATAATAAAAGTGTTTGAGATCTTGAAATTTCTCAACACTTGTTTGAGATACACGAAAGACAAGCTCCGTAGATAATGATCCAAAGATATACTGAAGAGAGTTGGAATTTTCTTGAAGAGTTTTTTTACTTGTTACTTGAACAAGTGTTGACATATTTGTAAATTAAACTCTTGCCTTCATTTTCCAATTGATCTTTAATTTGTAGATGATAAAAGACTTTGAGTATTCATTTTAAAATGAATATAGTCGTTGGGCACACTTCCCAAGTGTCATATATATTTTAAAGCAATTAAACATGTGTTAATCTTGTTTTTCAGAACGTTCTTGACAAACAAAGAATGTTCTTGCTTTTGGGTCTCATGAAAAACATGAATGAGTGAGTGAATGAGTTGTCACATGTCTGCTTGCACTCTTTTGAGTCAGATTTATGCACAATTTGGAGGTCAATCTAGAGGTTGTTTTCCACCTTTGGTCAGATTTATGCATAATTTTCTGCATAATATTGTAAGTACAATGTACTTTTTTCCTTACTCACAACTCATCAATTTGGAGATCAATCTAGAGGTTGTTTTCCACCTTTCGGCCTTCATCATGAGTTATTGGATTCACCAATTATTAGAGCAGTCTTTATACTCTTTAATATGTGGTTTATACTATGGAAAAGTATATGTTTTAATTTTGTCTTCAAAAGAGAATTAAAACCAGAATGTTCTTTTGTTAAAACTACAACATTCTTCGTTTTTGTTTTGTATGAGTGCTTAACTTTGAGAACTGTTACGTGTCAGTCCTTTGTCTCAGAAACATGATGTGTTTTTTGCTAAAAGGTGCAACATCAATGTCCTTGTTGTCTTTGCTGTCCTTGCTCATAGCTCATCAATTTAGAGATTGATCTTGATGTTTTTCTTTGCCTTTGTTGATCCTCTTTGATCAAATCCATCTAAAACAATATTGTGTAGATTATTAAATTCCTCTGTAATGAATAGTGATGTTTTTTAGTGTAGACATATATACTTTCGTAGCTCAGATCGATCTTAAATTACGACAAGTTTTTCTCTTTCTAACCCATAACGTTCTTGAATTAAAGCTGTGAAAACGGAGAACGTTCTTCGTTTCCATTTTGAGTGATTGCTGGATTTTGACAATTCTGACAGTGGTTGTGTGTCAAGCTTTTCTGTTATGTACATGTGTGTGTATGTGATGCAGTGACTTAGTTCTTTATAAATCAGAATGTTCTTGGATTAATGCTGTCAAAACCAGAACATTCTTCGTGTTTCAAGCTATTGTCCAAAATGATCTCTGTTTTTCAGAATGTTGTCAACAAAGTTAATCATTTTTTCTGTTTAATAACCAGAACATTCTTCGTTTCTCGTATTTGATCTTGGTTCTTTCAAATAATCTTGATTCTGATTTATAACATAGTGTGATCATTGATTGTTGTATGAATGTATTTGATCATCTTCTTCATGAAGATATTATCTTGAAGATGAAATGATCATTCTCTGGAATGATTGATATATGATGCATTTCTTTTGAGGATATTTCATTATATAGTGGATACTTATGCACTTTGATGAAGTGAATGGTTTCTTGCTGGTTCACTTATGCAATTCATGTTCCTTAAACAAAACTCAAGTGCAATTATTAGTAGAGCTTCATTCATAAAACTTAATCATTTATTTCATAAGTTTTGTTGTCATTAAAACATACATCAAAAAGGTTTTTGCCTCAACACACCCAACCCAGGTTACGTCCAGCCCTCACAACCGTGAGATTTCTCACTAAGTGTTCAAAACGGAAAACGTTCTTGGTTTTTACACCACCAGTTCAGATCAACCTTGATCTGTTACAATCGTCACCTTTCAACCTAAAAAGGCTTTTTACAATCACCTAACAACCTTGAAAGGATTTTTATAAACACATTCAATCTAACTTAAAAGATAGACTTGAGTTACAAATGATGTGTATGATAAAAGTTTTTGGGATCTTAAAACTTCACAGCACTTGTTTGAGATAAATGAAAAAGAAACTCATCAAATAATGATCCAAAGTTATAATGAAGAGAGTTGTAGTTTGCTTGAAATTTTTTTTGACTTGTTACTTGAACAAGTGTTGGTAGATTTGTAAATTGAACTCTTGCCTTCATCTTCCATTTGATCTTCAAATTTATAGATGTTAAATGGTAGTGAATATTCACTTTAAAATGAATATAGTCGTTGGACACACTTCCCAAGTGTTAGATACATTTTCAAGCAATTAAACATGTGTTTATATTGTTGTTCAGAACGTTCTTGACAATCGGAGATCGTTCTTGATTTTTGTCTTGATGGGAAACATGAGTGAGTGAGTAAGTGAGTGAATGAGTTGTAAAATGTCAATTTTGATACTGTTTTCATGTTAGAATTATGTAGAACTTTCTGCAGAATATTGTAAGTACCATATTGGAAACACGATCGTGGGGTAATGTCTCGATCTAGAGAGATCAACCTCATTCTAAGGAGTCAAAAGTTTCTTCTTATCATCCCCATTTCTTCCTAGAGTTTTCCATTTCAGGTGAAAGTGGCGACCGACAAACGAGTTTTGTTACATATACCGTTTTGGTAATTTAACTATTGGCGAGTACATTATTTTCTTGATGGTCCAGAGTAGGTGGTCTTATTTTAATCTACATTATTGTTTTGAGTTCACATATTCACATGACATCAGTACGAAGTCACATACACTTTTATGTATAAACTTATTATATATATGAGGTATATTTTTTATATTTACTATATGACTTAAATTTATTCTCCTATTTATATCATAATCGAGATTAGTTAACTAGATTTCACCAATAAGACATCAGAACGTCTCACCAACCACATAAGATAAAGAGCAATGCAAAACTATTGGTGTTAAGAGTTGAAAGGAATTAGACAATGTTTGGGAAATAGAGATATCCCATTCTTAACATCACTTATTAGTGACAGTTTCAAGAACAATTTGTTTACAATTGAATCACCTCAGCGCAAGTAAAAAACTTCCTCAAATCCTTCACACCTCCAATACCAACATAAAAGTAAAGAATCGGTGCAAAACAAAAAACTACAAAAATCCATATTATTTCATAATGATTTTATTATCTATTATATTAGACATAACATTAATTTTACAAATCAAACAACAACCATATCTCATTCACTCTATTAAATAATTCAATAGGGGAATTATACCGAGCCACATAGAAATTAGGAGCTTTATGACTTTTTTCAATAGCAGATAGCCATTTAGTACCATTGATACTATCCTTCAATGTTGCAGCTTGTTCTGCAACATTTTTGTCATTCACATATCCAGCAAACTGTCTAAATACTGCATACACATTTTTCCATTTTTGAACTTGAAGACCCTTTGAAGGTGGTGGATTTGCTTGGTTCTTTTTGGGCACATAAAAGCTTACAATATATGAATATTTAAAAAAGGAGGCATCACTAGGTATCACTTCAGAGAGCATTGGTCCTGCCATCTCTATTTTCTGTTTGTTGTTGTTGTTATTATCTTGAATATAACTAAATAGTATGAGAAAAAAAGTAAAAGATTATTCCAGTTTAGTTATGAAGAAATTTCCATTTTGGTTTTTAAATGTGAGACGTTATCTTTATAGTTTTTGAATATATCAAAATTAAAAAACGTATATAAATTGGTTAATTTAGTCTTTAAAGATGTCTTCCGTTGGTTAGTCATCAATCTTCAATTTATCTTTCATTAATCTATAAAATTGTTAACAAGAGACACACTTAGAAAATGTTTTTATAATTTTTATCCATTTAAAGATCAAAATTGTTTTTATTTGTTTGGTTTTTATTATTTGAATGCGGCAATCCAATAATTACTTTTTCAAAAATAAGTATTGGTGAAGTAGAATTTTTTTAATTAATTACAATCACATTCATGGTCATTTTACAACCATCACATGTGAGAGGTTTGAACTTCATTCCTTAATGATACAAAGTCAAATTCTTATAATTAAATATACACTACAATCCAATAATTTGAGGTGGGTATAATTTAATATTCTTGACTATGAATCCAACCACATGCCTCATAATTTTGTATTGTAAATTTATAGATATAAATTCTTTTAAAGAAAAGAGCAAAAAAAAAAAAAAAATAGTGAAACTGCCAAGACACTCAAAAATAGTGAAATCTTCATTGTTGTTTACAAGAGGAGAGAGTTGAACTGATAACAAAATGTAATATCTCATCTTATTTATAAGAGAATTTTTTTTTATAAAAAAGATTATATTATGTATAATGAAAAGATTCAAATTTTAATGTATTTTTATTGTTTATGTTAGTATTTTTTTTCTTCATTTATGATATATATCTTTTTAATTTTTTAATATTAATAGATATATTCAATGAGTCTAATTTTCTATAAATATATATAAAAAATCAGTCGAAAAGTTAAAATAATAAATGAATTGATTAATTTTGATGTGTTTTGATTTTGTCTCTTTGATGGAGAAAAAAAGATGTTTTTTATGGTAAAAGAAAAACAGTTATATATTATATTATTATTGACTTTATGTTTCAAAATTAGTTAATTAATTAATTTTTTTTACTATTATGTTATGAAATAATTAATTTTGCTTAAATTATATTTTATCCTCATTTAACATACTTATCATTTTAATAGTAATAATATGTGTAGTCAATGACTTGAAATTTTCTATGAATACATATTCAAACTAACTCAAAAAATTAAAATAATATATGAGTTGATTAATTTTGTTGGGTTTGAATTTTGTTTATTAAGATTGAAATCAGAATTCATCTAGAAGTTTCGAAATTTTCAAATTAATCAGAATTCATCAAGAAGTTTCGAAAATTTCAAATTAATCAGTATTCCTATAACATTATATTAGAAAATATTGTAAAAAAAATAGAATATAATATTTTTTATTTTAAAAGAGAGACATTATATATTTTTGTCTATTATGTTATGAAATAATTATTTTTTTGTTAGAATATATTGAACAAAATAAATGACAATTAATACTCCTTACATCTTTTTTAAGTATCTATAGAAATGTTTAACATATATTAATGATTTAAAAATTATTGATTTAATGTGTACATTTTGTGTGTTGTTATTACTAAATTGTTCATTATATACAAATGTATTTAATATTAATTTTTGACCTTCCATGATAAATTAGTAATAGCGAAAAAGACATATTTGAAAGAAAAAAATAGTATATGCTTCTTGTAATTGAAGTAGCAATCTCAATCACAAAAAAGAGGGGTTTGAATTTTCATGTCATCTTTTTAAATTTCCTGTTTAAAACTTAAAGAATTTAACTCAAAATTAATATTGGTTATGAAAATAGAACACGAATAACGTTTTTGGTTAGTGAAAAACACACAATTTAACTTATCTATTTAATTTGATAATCAAAAGACTTGAAATAAATAGAGGTAAGGAAAGATATATCACATAGAGATATATCCTAGTTCACCCAACCCGGGTTACGTTAATTCCTCATAACTGTGAGATTTTTAACTAAGTGCTCAAAATGGAGAACGTTCTTGGTTTTTACACCACCAGTCCAGATCTAGCTTGATCTGTTACAATCTTCACCTATCAACCTAGAAACAATTTTTACAATTACCTTTCAGTCTTAAAAGGATTCTGTTCATGTAGTCCATGAAAATTGCTGGTGCATTGGTAACCCCAAACGGCATAACCAGATATTCATAATGTCCATAGCGGGTTCTGAAAGCCGTTTTCTGAATGTCTCCTTCCCTTACTCGAATCTGATGGTAACCCGACTTCAAGTCAATCTTCGAAAATATCGCGGCCCCTCTCAATTGATCCATCAAATCATCGATTCGTGGCAAAGGATAACGATTCTTAATAGTTGCCTTATTAAGCTGTCTGTAATCCACACATAAGTGCGAGCTTCCGTCCTTCTTCTTAACTAGCAAAACTGGAGCTCCCCATGGTGATATACTTGGTCTGATGAATTTCTTCTCCAACAAGCCTTCAATTTGGCTTTTGAGCTCATTTAATTCCAATGGCGACATTCGATAAGGTGCCATTGAAATAGGTCCCGTTCCTGGGTGCAAATCAATGAAGAATTCCACTTCTCTTACCGGTGGCAATCCTGGAATTTCCGTTGGAAATACATCCCGATACTCGTTGACAAGTATCACATCTTCTATATCCACATTTATCTTTGCCTCCACATTTGCCAGAGACAAAAACTCATGAGTCCCTTCACTTAGCGACACTCGGAGTTTGTTAGCAGCTAAATACTTAACAACTCCTGGTTCGGGGAAAAGAACCAATTTACGAGCACAATCCAAAATCACATAATGATAAGACATCCAATCCATACCGAGGATGACCTCGAGTGATTCTAGCGGTAAACAAATTAGATTAACCAAGAAATCCCTATTCTGAATAGTCATTCGACAATGTAAACATGCAGAATTTACGGTTAAGGTCTTAGCAGGTGTGGAAACAACCAAATCAAAAGGTAAAGCAGACACAGATAACTTCAAGCGATTCACACAGTCCATAGCAATGAAGGAATGGGTTGCCCCCGAATCAAAGAGTGCAGTTAGAGTGTTACCTGCAATCTCACAATCACGCTGAATCAGATTACCAGATGGATTTCCCTCTTCAGCATTCACACAATAAATGCGTCCTCTAGCAGTAGGACGGGTAGCCCTAGCTACATTCACCACTGGTTCCACCTTTGGAGCCGTGCACTCCCTTGCCATGTGCCCCGACTTCTGACAATTGTGACAGATGGGGATGTTAGTGGTACAAGCACTAGCATAGTGTCCTTCTTTCCCACATCGGAAACATCGAAGCACTTGCCCCATTTGCCTTCCGAAATTCTGGTTCCCTGGGCGACTCGGTCCACCGTTGTTATTCTGGGGGCGATTATAAGGTTTAGCCACTTGTTTTCCCCTATTCTGATAAGTCGCCCGACTAGGGCCTCCCGAATTAAAATTCCCAACTCGGCTAGCCCTCTTGTTCTTCATATCTTCCACTTCTCTACATTTCTCTACCAGCGCTTGGAAACGTTGAATTCCCAAAGGTAAGACGGAATCTTGAATCTCATACTTCAATCCGTCTTGGAAACGATGACACATGAACGGTTCATCAATTTCTTCACGGAAGAACCTGAAATGCCTCGATAGTGATTCAAATTTAGCAGCATACTCGCCCACAGTCAGGCTCCCCTGGTGAAGTTTCAGAAAGTCGTCACCCAACTTAGTCCTGGTACTCATCGGAAAGTATTTGTCTAAAAACTTTCTTTTGAACGATTCCCAGTTCACCTCCTCGTGGGCTGCTCCCATCAACAACCTTGCACTCCTCCACCAGTATTCAGCATCCCCTAGCAACATATACGTGGCATAGCTGACCTTCACTCCAGCCTGGCAGTTAATCATATCAAAGATTTTCTCCACTTCTTGGATCCATTGATCCGCCTTCTCTGAACCCTCATCCCCCTTGAACTTAGGAGGATTGTAACGACGGAAGTCTTCCAACCCTCTTGATTCTGCAGCACGGATCTCTCTTCCCCTCTTTTCAAGATCCCGTTGAGTCTTGGCAGCGGTCTGTGCAGCGACAGAAGCAGCCATGTTGTTCATAGCCTCCGCCATTTGGTCATTCCTAGCGTTGGCTCTCGGAGCGTCATTCCTTCTGGGCGGCATGGTTTCCTATAAGAACCATCATCAAGTAGAGTTTTAACACTACTTCAAAAAATTCTAAACTAACGTCCGTCTAACAACACACAATTAAATTGGACTTGACAACTCAAGTCACCTAAACCGACACATGATCAGATAACAACTCCTAACTTATAGGTCGACCTACAATCTATAACCAAGGTTCCACAGCTCCCAAAGAAAACTAAACCTATGCTCTGATACCACAATGTAACACCCCGTTTTTCAAAGCGAGGGTATATTTTTTTTTTCTAAAAGTAATTAAGACGAACAAAGAAATAAATCAGGAAATGCTTTTGGATAAATAATTGAGTCATTATAATTTACAAACAGCGGAAAAGTTTCTCCAATTACAAATCCAAAACATTTCTACATAAACATCAAATGGTACATGGAACCCATCCAAAGATGATGTCAAACTGATAATATTAGTAAAAGTACAGTTTTCCAAAACTAAAAATACTCCCAACCAAAAAGAAGGACCCCTAGTCCCTATACATCATCCTAATCTGATCATCCTACCAAAAACTATACACCCTGAGTAATCTCCACGCGCCCCGTGAGATCCTCCTAACACAACCGCAGTCAAGCATTCCCATCTCCATCCCTGTCCGTAGGGTACGAACCAGTAGGGCCGTCCTGACTCTCATCTGAGGGCAAAGCCCAGATTTCCACAATAGTGTAAAGGGTCACCAACCAGAAAATAACAGTTAACACATAGCAATTAAGTTTTTGAATGCTCAAAACAACTTTTTAACTAAGCATGCACCTTAACAGGATTTTCAATATGCGAAAAGTTCATACAGTACATTGCCAATGAAAATGAAGGTAAAATGCAGTTCTCGATCTCCTAATTAACACATAATAAAACAAGACATGGATAGATTCATGAGCAATTAATCATACAACTAAAAATGAGGATTTTCACTGAGCCAATCGATTGGGCAATCGATTGGGGTGAAGATTTTTAATGAAAACAGAATCCTGGGCTGAATTCAATCGATTGGTAAATCGATTGATTGGTTCCTGAGCCCCTGGTTTCGAGCCAATCGATTTCCTAATCGATTTGGTGAGGGATTCTTAATGAAACAGAATCCTGGGCTGAATTCAATCGATTGGTAAATCGATTGATTGGTTCCTGAGCCCCTGACTTAAGGCCTAATCGATTGGGCAATCGATTTCTTAACTGATTCCTTTGAAAATTGATTTCGAAATCGATTGGCTAATCGATTTTGTGAATTGGCCAAGTCCCTGTTTACCCATCCAATCGATTGGGAAATCGATTTCCCTGATCAGTTTTCCAAAAATTCATGAATTAACCTAAGTCATTCCTAATCAAGTTCACAACTTAACACTTAGCAATTTCTACGCGATTACTACGACACACAAAGGTTCGATAACCATCATACTCACACACAATACACAACACATAGCACTTAACACCTTCATCTCAGTTATCACGATAAATCAAAATTCGAATCACTCAATCATAAACTCAAATCAAACATGACTCGCGTGCCAGGCACCCTAATGCAATGCGTATATGCCAAAATGCATGGACTCGGAATTCCAAACCAAAACCCTCCTCGAAGGGCCGTAAATCATAATTGTACCGCCTATCGCAGGCCAAAGTACCAATTACCGAGGTGCCACCTATCACGGGTCAGCACGATTTACTAAAATGCGTAAATCATAAACGTACCACCTATCACGGGTCAGTACAGTTTACCGAGGTGTCACCTATCACGGGTCAACACGATTTACTAAAAGAAAAAGCGGGAATCGTAAATGTACCACCTATCACGGGTCAGTACAGTTACCATGGTGTCACCTATCACGGGTCAACACGATTTACTAAAATATAAATCGCAAACGTACAACCTATCACGGGTCCGTACAGTTTACCAAGGTGCCACCTATCACGGGTCAGCACAATTCACCAAAAATGTAAATCGTAAATGTACCACCTATCACGGGTCAGTACAGTTACCATGGTGTCACCTATC
The DNA here is from genome assembly GCF_000331145.2 of Cicer arietinum. Lineage (NCBI taxonomy): Eukaryota > Viridiplantae > Streptophyta > Magnoliopsida > Fabales > Fabaceae > Cicer > Cicer arietinum. The sequence goes on from NC_021166.2 coordinate 47,184,342, forward strand.
ACGGGTCAACACGATTTACTAAAAGAAAAAGCGGGAATCGTAAACGTACCGCCTATCACAGACCAGTACTGTTTACCTAGGTGCCACCTATCACGGGTCAGCACAATCCACCAAAAATGTAAATCGTAAATGTACCACCTATCACGGGTCAGTACAGTTACCATGGTGTCACCTATCACGGGTCAACACGATTTACTAAAATATAAATCGCAAACGTACAACCTATCACGGGTCCGTACAGTTTACCAAGGTGTCACCTATCACGGGTCGACACAATTTACCAAATGAAATGCATGAGCATACACAGACTCCATTCACAACAATCGTTAAGCAAATGCAGATATTAAAAGATTCCCCATTTTTAATACCCATTTAACTTAAACGACTTTCAAACAACATTAATTAAATAAGTCATTAAGAGATTCCCCGTTCTTAATACCGATTTAACTTAATGATTTTCAAAACAAAACGTTAAGCAAACAGTCATATTAAGAGATTCCCCATTCTTAATACTCATTTACCGAAACGACTTTCAAACAACATTAATAATTGGTCCCCTAGCACCGTAGCGTGGTAGTGAGCAACTTTTCCTTCTAACTCTTCACGAAACGAAGCTTAGATCTAGGAGAAACAGAGGGGTTTGTGTTTGAATCTCTAATACCGTTTTTCTTCGTTTTCGAATCAAAGAGGAAGAGTGAAGTTAAGAAATCCTTATCCTAACACTCACCAAGCTTTGGGTTTCTAAACTTGAAGAAAGAAAGCAAATAAGGACGGAAATGGAGGAGAAGAAGGAAATTGGTGCGCGTGAGTGACAAAGGAAGAAGATGGAAAAATCAGATTTTCCTTCCTTTCTTTTTCTTTCCTTTGTTTTTCCTTTCTTCCTTTTTCCTTCTTTCCTTTTTATATCCTTTTCTTTTCCCTTTCCTTCCTTCTATTTTCCTTTCTTTTTCCCTCCAACCAAACATAATTATATATTAAATATAACTTAACAAATATCTCAAAATATCTAGATATTTGTTAAATTACCATTTCACCCGTAACGCATTAAATTCTCCGTAAAGGATTCACCGCAGTTAATTTAATTTATTCATCGACGAGTAATTCCAAACGGCATCAAAATAACTTTTTGATCATATAAACTTCAAAATATAATTAACTTTGGCTAAAAAGCCTCCGAGCCCAAAATCCAAAATACATAAAAATACATAAAGTGTACTTTAAAATTATGGGTCTTACAATTGTCATGCCAAAACAATTAAATAAAAATAAATGTTATAATTATTCAAGTAGAATAGAGTGTGATAAAATTTAATTTAATTTATTTACACATAGAATAATTACTAATTTAATAATAGCAATTACTAAAAAAACACATATATAATATATATGAATATTTTGGGGTGTTACAATACTTACCCCCTTAAAAATAGTTTCGTCCTCGAAACTACGAGGAAAAACAAATGGACAAGCTATATACATGTATTAATACATCACTTAAAAAAAATCAAGTAAAATTATTTTGAATCCCCATTAGTGTCATAAAAATTACTTAATCAACAACAATTCAACTAAAGTATAAATACTTGAATTGTATAAATTTAACTTGTTATACATGAACTAGTTAATGCAAACTAATGAGCATATAAAGAAAAACAAAAGAGACAAAACTGAGAATATCATTTATTAAAATAGATCAAATTTAGAATTTTATGTTTATAACAATAATTTAAAATTTCAAAAATAGAACAAAAGGGATAGCATAGATCCTTTCAAAAATGCATTTCTATAAAGAAATTGACAATGCAATACTAATATGCAAAAATCATAATGAATGATGTATAATAATAATAATAATAATAATAATAATAATAATAATAATAATAATAATAATAATAATAATTATAATAGTAATAATAATAATAATGTAGTACCCTATTTTTGTCCAATTTATTAAATATAAATCAAAAGGGAAATATGTATTTAAAAAAGGAAATAAAAATAATTACAAAGAGAAGAGTATAAGGATACGAAGAGTCATCATGTGGGAACAATATTTGTCTTTGTTCATCCATTGAATCTTGGGACAGAGAAGAGTATAAGGATCGGAGAATAAAAAAAATGAACAAAAATTGATCTATAATGCATGACACACATAAATCAGGCATAATTTACTCATACTCACATGATCCATGCATCTTCATTGACACTTTACCTATACTTGATGCATAACACACGAATCATTCATACCTTATCGTTCGAATTGCAAGTATCATATACTTATTCTCCTTCTTTATCTACCTTCAAGATTGGACCAATTACGATCCACACATCGGTAAACAATCCAAAGACGATCACTTTCATTTCTATAGATCTACGCATCGGTAACCAATCCGAAGACGATCACCTTCATTTCTATAGATCTACGCATCGATAACCAATCCGAAGACGATCATTTTTAATTTCTATAGATCTACGTATCGGTAACCAATCCGAAGACGATCGCCTTTATTTCTATAGATCTACACATCGGTAACAAATTCGAAGACGATCATTTTTTCATTCCTGTTGATCTATGCATTGGATGTCAATCTGAAGACGATCACTTACATTTTGTCGATCTACGCATCAGTAACCAATCCAAAGACGACCATTTTTCATTC
>NC_021166.2:47187013-47206100 GCF_000331145.2 Cicer arietinum
AGGCATCGGTAGTCGATCCGAAGTCGACCACTTACATTTTGTCGATCTACGCATCGGTAACCAATCCGAAGACGTATTTTTAATTTCTATAGATCTACGCATCGATAACCAATCCAAAGACGATCACTTTCATTTCTATAGATCCACACATCGGCAACCAATCCGAAGACGATCACCTTCATTTATGTCGATCTACGCATCAGTAACCAATCTGAAGACGATCATTTTTATTTCTGTCGATCTACGCATCGGTAATTAATCCGAAGACGGTTATTTTGCACATTTCAACAAAAGTTTGCATCATTCCCACTTTAACATTTCAAGGCACTTTAATACAGGTGTTCATTATTGGACAAAATTTAGGTTGTAACACCCCGTTTTTCAAAGCGAGGGTATATTTTTTTTTTCTTAAAAGTAATTAAGACAAACAAAGAATTAAATCAGGAAATGCCTTTGGATAAATAATTGAGTCATTATAATTTACAAGCAGCGGAAAAGTTCCTCCAATTATAAATCCCAAAACATTTACACAACAACAAATGGTACATGGAACCCATTCGAATAAGATGTCAAACTGACAAAATTAGTATAAGTACAGTTTTCCAAACTAAAAATACTCCAATCCAAAAAGAAGGACACCTAGTCCCTATACATCATCCTAATCTGATCATCCTACCAAAAAGCTATACACCCTGAGTGATCTCCACGCGCCCCGTGAGATCCTCCTAACGTAACTGCAGTCAAGCGTTCCCATCTCCATTCCCGTCCGTAGGGTACGAACCGGTAGGACCGTCCTGACTCTCATCTGAGGGCAAAGCCCAGATTTCCACAATAATTGTAAAGGGTCACCAACCAAAAAATAACAGTTAACACATAGAAATTAAGTTTTTAAATGCTCAAAATGACTTTTCAACTAAGCATGCACCTTAACAGGATTTTCAATATGCGAAAAGTTCATACAATACTTTGCCAATTAAAAATGAAAGTAAAATGAAGTTCTCAATCTCCTAATTAACACATAACAAAACAAGACATGGATAAGTTAATGAGTAATCAATCATCTAACTCAAACTGAGGATTTTCACTGAGCCAATCGATTGGGAAATTGATTGGGGTGAAGGTTTTTAATGAAAACAGAATCCTGGGCTGAATCAATCGATTTGGCAATCGATTGAGTGAGTACTGAGTCCCCAGGTTTTAAGCCAATCGATTTCCAAATCGATTTGGTCGAATATGGATGAGTCCCTGACTTAAGGCCCAATCGATTGGGCAATCGATTTCGTAAATGATTTTCGAAAACTGATTACAAAATCGATTGGCTAATCGATTTTGTCCATTTGGCCAAGTCCCTGTTTACCATCCAATCGATTGGGAAATCGATTTCCCTGATCATTTTTCCAAAAATTTATGAATTAACTCAAGTCATTTCTAATCAAGTCCACAACTTAACACTTAGCAATTCCTACGCGATTACCACGGAAATGGGATTTTCGAAAACCATCATTCTTACACACAATAATTAACACATAACACTTAGCACCTTCAACGCGATTACCACGATAAATCAAAATTCAAAACACTCAAACATAGACTCGAATCAAACACGACTCGCGTGCCAAGCACCCTAATGCAATGCGTATATGCCAAAATGCATGGACTCGGAATTCCAAACCAAAACCCTCCTCGAAGGGCCGTAAATCATAATTGTACCGCCTATCGCAGGCCAAAGTACCAATTACCGAGGTGCCACCTATCACGGGTCAGCACGATTTACTAAAATGCGTAAATCATAAACGTACCACCTATCACGGGTCAGTACAGTTTACCGAGGTGTCACCTATCACGGGTCAACACGATTTACTAAAAGAAAAAGCGGAAATCGTAAATGTACCACCTATCACGGGTCAGTACAGTTACCATGGTGTCACCTATCACGGGTCAACACGATTTACTAAAAGAAAAAGCGGAAATCGTAAATGTACCACCTATCACGGGTCAGTACAGTTACCATGGTGTCACCTATCACGGGTCAACACGATTTACTAAAAGAAAAAGCGGGAATCGTAAACGTACCGCCTATCACAGACCAGTACTGTTTACCGAGGTGCCACCTATCACGGGTCAGCACAATCCACCAAAAATGTAAATCGTAAATGTACCACCTATCACGGGTCAGTACAGTTACCATGGTGTCACCTATCACGGGTCAACACGATTTACTAAAAGAAAAAGCGGGAATCGTAAACGTACCGCCTATCACAGACCAGTACTGTTTACCGAGGTGCCACCTATCACGGGTCAGCACAATTCACCAAAAACGTAAATCGTAAACGTACCACCTATCACGGGTCAGTACAGTTTACCGAGGTGTCACCTATCACGGGTCAACACGATTTACTAAAATATAAATCGCAAACGTACAACCTATCACGGGTCCGTACAGTTTACCAAGGTGTCACCTATCACGGGTCGACACAATTTACCAAATGAAATGCATGAGCATACACAGACTCCATTCACAACAATCGTTAAGCAAATGCAGATATTAAAAGATTCCCCATTTTTAATACCCATTTAACTTAAACGACCTTCAAACAACATTAATTAAATAAGTCATTAAGAGATTCCCCGTTCTTAATACCGATTTAACTTAATGATTTTCAAAACAAAACGTTCGAGGAAGAAGATGGAAATTTTATGATTTTCCTTCCTTTCTTTTTCTTTCCTTTGTTTTTCCTTTCTTCCTTTTTCCTTCTGTCCTTTATATACTCTTTTCTTTTCCTTTTCCTTCCTTCTAGTTTTCCTTTCTTTTTCCCTTCAAACAAACACATATATATATAATAAACATTACTTAACAAATACCTCAAAATATCTAGATATTTGTTAAATTACCATTTCACCCGAAACGCATTAAATTCTCCGTAAAGGATTCACCGCAGTTAATTTCAATTTATTTATCGACGAGAAATTTTAATCGGCATCAAAATATCTTTTTGATTATAAAACTCCAAAATATTATTAACTTTGACTTAAAAGCCTCCGAGCCAAAATCCAAAATACACCAAAAATACATAAAGGGTACTTTAAAATTATGGGTCTTACATAGGTCCTTATATTTACTTATGTTTTACCTGATAACATGAAAACGAATACCATTGTTATTCATATTTTCATATTTTTCAAGTAAAATATAATTAAATAGGGGCAGCTGTAGTACCCTATTTTTGTCCAATTTATTAAAAATAAATTAAAAAGGAAATATGTATTTAAAAAAGGAAATAAAAATAATTACAATAAATAGACTCATCAATTTACAATGCCAAATCAGGTTACAATTACAATCAAATTATAATCAAATCAAATTACAAATTCAAATAAAGCCAAATTAAATTACAAAAAAATTAGGTCAAACTAATTCAAATAAAGCCAGTTGTTTCCAGTTTTGCAATGTTGATGCTGACTGCCATTGATGCACAAGCCAGTTTTGCCTGTTTTGTTATGTTGATGCTGATTGCCATTGATGCACAAGCATGCTCACTAATACATTTGTACCTGTTGTAACTAATTAGAGAAATAAAAAGATAACTTTTATAAATCAGCCATTGTACACATTATGCAGAACTAAAAGACAAATTTTTGAGTTTAAAAAAAAAAAGAAACTAAAGGACAAATAAAAGCTCAGCAAATCATCAGATAAAAACAAAATAATCTAAAATTATGAAGGCATCAGTGGTGCTGAAAAATGCAGATGATGAGCAAAGAAAACAAAACATCAAACTAGGATCTGGAAACATAGGCACATATAAGAAAACAACTAAACATATAAAAGACTCTATAAATACATCTTCTTTAAGTTTGATGAAGGGGAGAAAAAAGGGGGTTAGAGGTGAGATCAGAAAAAAAAAAGTTTTTTAGTTTGAATGTTTTGAAAAATGAGATGATTGATTAGAAAAATATACTAATCAGAAGAGCAAATATTACAGTGAACAAATATTCAATTTGTGGGTAAAAACAAAAAGGATACACAAAGTGAAAATTCAAACCTTCATATTGTCACCACTGCCGTTGAAACTGGTGCCTTTTGGAGCAACCGCACCCTCATCCTTGGTCTCTTCTCCTTCTCACGGCCTCATCTCGTGGCCGCATCCTCCTCCTTGGTCTCTTCTTATTCTCATGGCCTCATCTCGCGGCCGCACCCTCCTCCTTGGTCTCTCCTGCTTCTCACGGCCTCATCTCGGTATCTATCTTTCTCTTTCTCTTTCTTTCTTTGCTTTTCATTCTCTCCAATGCTCCCTATTTGTGTTTTCTGTTCAACAACGGTTTATTTTAGGTTTACATGTTTATTTTAGGGTTACATGTTTATTTTTTAACTTTTTTGTGTTATCTTAAACTTGGTTCAACTTGGGCCCATTATAAACAAAAATAAAAGCAAACTCATTTGTTTCAGATTTCAGCCCATTTATTTTCCTTTTTTTATGATTTCAAAATTATTTTGTTTCATAAATACAGATAAATATTTTATTAATGATAAATTATTTTCTAAAACTTTTTATTTTATTTATTTATTTTAATAAATTAATATAAAAAAGACTTATAAATTTATTTATTTAGATGTTTATTTTTATTTTTTTTATCTTTGAGTTATTAGGATACAAGTTGCGACAACTTGGTGATTCTAAAGCTTATCTTCATAGATAAATTAATAAATTAAAACTTATAAATAAATTAATAAATAAAAATTATTAGAGGTTAACTAAAGATAACATTTTTTAATCCATAGGTAGCAGAACACAATTTATACAAATTTATTATTCTAAAACTTATTTTTATAAATAAGTAAATATTAAAATCAAATTTTTAAAATTTGATTAGTTACATGTGATTTTTTTTTTTAAACTTGGGAGTTGTTGAGACATAAGTTGTACTACTTGTTGGTTTTAAAACTCAATTTTTATAAACCGAAAAATAATTTAAAATATTCTTAAAATGATTAATTAGATGAGACATCTTTTTATTCTTTGAGTTTTTTTAGATACGAGTTGTACAACTTGATAGTCCTAAAACTCGTTTTTCAAAATATTTTTTTTAAGTCAGATAAATTTATTTTCTTTTCTCGTCAATACATTTTTTTAAATATAACAAAACCCATTTTCGTTGAACAAAATCAACACATCAACATTTTCTAATTAAGAACTACGTAGCTTTGATTTCTCCATCGCACCGGGAGATACATAGGAGCAAGATCGCATTCTTGTCAAGCGCATTAATAATTTTTATTTTTTTTGTTCCTTGAACACATTTATTCCAAAATCGTATTTAAAACATTTACAATTCATGCAATCGAAAATTCATAGTTTCATAAAAATAATATAAAAGAGACAATTAATGCAATCGAAAATTCATAGTTTCATAAAAATAATATAAAAGAGACAATGATAACAACAATAACATGTGACACTATATTTTATAACATAATAATATTCATTTGTATCAAGTAGAAGATGAAATTAGTTTGTAATATTCATGATTATTGTTAACAAGACTAATTAAGCCAAATAATAGCTAGATCACAAAACTTTTAAGGTGAGCAAGAAATAGAGAGTCTAAGATTGTTAAAACAAAATAGTCATACGATAACAAGTAAAAAAAAATCATCGAAAAATAGTAAAATCTATCAAATTAACAAGAATATTTCTAAATAATATAAAAAGACAATGTTAAGAAAACTTGTAGTAGACATAGAGATTTCAGATTTGAAAACAACTAAATAAACAATAAAATAACACTATTAAATCACCAAATAATTAAGGCATATATTTAATGACAAATATTTATGGAGATTACACGATTAATGAGACATAAAATTTAGTAATAAAATTCAATAATTAGAAGAAAAAAAACCGTTAATATAATCAATGACACATAATAGAAATTTAAGTAATTAGTAAAAATTCAAATTACACAATTAATAACACATAATAGAAATTTAAGTAAAATTCAATAATTAGAAAACTAAACAATTAACATAATTAATGGCACATAATAGAAATTTAAGTAATTAGTAAAATTCAAATTCAGGGAGGTTACACAATTAATGACACATAATACAAATTTAAGTAATTAGTAAAATTCAAATTCAAGAACATTACACAATTAATGACATATAGTTAAAATTTTAAGTAATTAGTAAAATCAAAAATTAGAAAATCGAACAAATAACACAAGCATCACAATACATGCAACATACACGACATATTCACTCCACAAGGTCCGAGAATTAGTGCTCTGATACCACAATGTAACGCTCCAAATTTTTGATCCAAAAATTTCTTAAAAATATTTATTTGCATTTAGAAACAACTACAATTTTTTTTTCTTAGAAGTAGTTCATTATGTAATAATTTGAAGATGCGTCAGAAAATAACTTGATATATTTTTTTTTTTGTAAAAGAATGTAATGCAATATACTAAACTATTATTTATTCATTTATTTGTAAAATTAATATTCCAGTTGTTAGATCAATATTCATTTATGCTCCAAAATAAAATAAATTATCTTTAAGTGAAATTCAAAAAAGCAAGATTGATTGAAATTAATGACATTCAATTGTTTACTAGCAAATGAAATCTCACTTCCGCATTTCTATTAAAAGTTAATGATGAAGAGTAAATAACTTTACAATGTACTACAAAAATTTTAGTAATACAAAACATTATTTTTTAAGTAAAAGTCTCATTTTCCCCACGTGCGTGCACAAATCAAACATCATTCATTTAACTCTTTGAGATCCTTAGTACCTAAATGTTGGTGTAAGGGGTCAGTTCATCCCACAACAAAAATTAAACCAAATAATAAATTAACAGTCATAAAATATGAATATAATATCTTTTCGTCATAGAAGATTTAGAGAAAATTGATTCTTTAATAGTTCTCAAAGATGTATTAAAAGTCATAAAATGTATCTAAATAAATCAAATAGCAACCGTAGAGCAAATAATTATATCAAAATAAAAATAATAATAGAATGTATGCAAGTTATGCATGCTCCCTGAATATATATGATCCAGATATAACCAGCCAAACAGGCGTCCACAAAGATGCATATGATATGTCATGAAATGTTAATGATGCTCAAAAGATACATATCACCACCCACTTAGATAATCACACAAATCACCAGCCACTTAGGCAACCACAAAGATAACAATATTTAAAATCCAAATAACTGGCCACTTAGGCAACCACACAGATAACAATATTTAGAACACAAATCACTAGCCAATTAGGCAACCACAAAGATAACAATATTTAGAACACAAATCACCAGCCTCTTAGGCAACCACAAAGATAACAATATTTAAGACACAAATCACCAACCACTTAGGCAACCACAAAGATAAAAATATTTAAAACACAATTCACCAACCAAACCACTTAGACAACCACATAGATAAAATATTCAAAACACAAATCACCAGCCACTTAGACAACCTCAAAGATAATACTATTTAAAACACAAATCACTCGTCAGTTAGGCAACCACAAAGATAAAATATTCAAGATTAAATTTTAATCACATATGACATCAAAGTTTTATTCTCATGGACGCTTAAAATCAAAAGTCAGTAATTTTGTTATCCTAAATATATAACACACAAACACATGAATAAATGTTTTAGAGTCATAACTATTATTTTATAAACTATAAAATTGGATTAGCGACGTGTTATTGATAAACATCAAGACTCAAATAAAGAAGAACACATACAAATATAAACTTTATTTCTTCAACTATAAATTTTCTCCCATTATTAGTCATTTAGGCCTAAAAATCAAGGTTTACCATTAAACACATCACAAAAATCAACTTAGTCATGTTATCATAATTAAAAATTAAAAGTTTTCACCAATTCTCCCAAGACTCATATAGATTTCTTAAAAATCAAAACCTTCAAATGAAATAGCACAAAAATCGAAACTTTAAATTAAAAAAAAAACTTCATAACAAACATATTACTCATGAGATCATAGTAAATTTTATAATTAAGTCCACATAAACAACACAAAAATAACAACTTTAAATCAAATATATGACATCAAATATATTACTCATGTTATAATAATAAAAATTGAAATTTTATAATTAAGTTTATCAAAGCAAACATATTACTCATAAAACAAAATATTATAGTTAGATTCTTTAAGGCAAACACAAATCAACATTTTTCTTTTAAAACATCAAGACATATATCAATATCTTATAAACTATTAATTTAATATCTAGTTTAACCTTGCATGGGAAAAAACCCTTACCTTGAACGCTTTCCTTCCACGTAACACTGTATAGCCCCAAAAAATCTCATAAAGATAAAGGAACGAAAGCTTAGAACTTCCACAAGATAGAGAGGGAATATGTGGGTGGTTGTTTGAGTGACTTAGAAAATTATTTTGGGAGTGTACGAATGACAAATAAGTGTGACAGTAAGAGGCGTAATGGAAATGTATGAACATAATAGCTATTTACGTTGCACTATTACCATTGATTTCTTGTCTAAAATTGAAGTGCACTTAATTCCAACGTTATGCTACCAATAATTACTATTTATTTAATTTTATTAGGTTATTACAAAACCAATGGAAATCATGTGTATGAGTTAATTATAATTAACTAATAGAGTTCACCATATATTGAAGGGTGTCACACATCAATTTTAATTAAATAAATATATTAGGGATTGTCACATAACCCTTTTAATTTTTTTTTATCTAATAGTTACGAAACTAAAAATTTCATAGAATTATTTTTGTAGACAATTAAAATAAAATTTTAATTTAAAAGAGATGAATGCATGAGATACAAAAAAGATAATAGTCTTTTTGTGTCCTCTCTTAATTGCACAAAAAAACTTATAATTAAATTTATAATATTCCTTTAAAAAATAAATTAAAGGTGTTTAAAATGAGTTAATGCACATTATGCCAAGAAAACACCATGAATTGTTATAAAATCTTGTCATAAAGGAGAGTAAAAGAATGAATCAAATCACTAATTTTTGTTTTTATAGGTTGGAACAAAAATATTTTCAAAACACTTATACATAAAGGTTGGGTTTCACTAACTCAACTAATATTTTATCAACTAATATTAATTAAATAATTCAACTAATATTTTATCAACTAAAATAAATCAAACAAGACAAGAATATCACTCACATATAACAAAATAAAACAAACATATCTAACACATCAGTTTCATGATTATCGAGTAGATCGTGAGGCAGCACAGCCGGTAAAGGGAATGGCTGGGGTGTTACAAATATATTTTTGTTAGTTATTTTTCAAAAATTCATATGAAGGTATGTTAAAGACATTTTCTAATAGAGCTAAGATTAAAAATATGGAAAACAATTTTGATGGCTTCTCCCTAAAATTCTATTTCAACACTTGATTCATTTAAAATTCTTCTAGTAATTTCTTGTAACTAATATTCTTTTAAAACAACTTCATATTGTTGGAAAGTTCCTTGACAAGCAAATCATGTGAAATATCATTTTCATCAAAGAATGATTTGAAGATTGATGTTTCAAATTTCCCTTGATCGTTTCTTATAGAAATGAGAATCCTTTTTTAAAACTCTTAAAAACATGATTTGGTTGGAGATGATGTGGTAGTAATAGGCATGGATAACCGTTAGTTTTAGATGAGTGATAGAAGGTACAATTTCAAAAGATGATTTTTCAAATTCTTCATGATGAAGAAACGAAGAATCATATGGGGCTGTTTGTCAAAACAGATTCGAACGGAGAACGTTCTTCGTTATGACCAGAATGGTTTTTTTTTTTTTTTTACAAACTAAAACATGAGGATGTTTATTTTACATCAGCCATGTGGGGTTTTAAAAAATAACTTTAAAATAAATTTTACAAAGTTATCATTCACATATAAAACATCCTTAATCTATGCAAAATTATTTCAACTAATGATACATGTACATTTGATTTGTTAGTGTTTCCAAAGGTTATAGACATTCCAAATTTTTGTAATCAGAGGAGGTACCATACTTTTCCATTTATTTGTAATAAGCATGCCTTGTTCATGTATCGATGTTCTTTCTTGATTGTTGGATGATGTTTCTGCATCACAAGTTAGTAATGATTTTGGTACCCATATTTATTTGGATCCTTGATGGTTAATGTATCTTTTTCTAGAATATTTTTTCTTATGATAATAGTCTAGTTCATCATGACCAATCTTTGAACAATAAGAACACTTCTTTTTTGGTACTTGGAGAATGTTCTGGTATGAGACAATAACATTCTTCGTTTTTAGGAAATCGTTTCGCTTTAATTTTTTATCCCTTTTTTTGAAAAAACATATGGAGTCAAGATGTTCGTTATATATAAATGTATTTAATACTAATTTTTTTTATCTTCCAAGATAAATTAGTAATCTCGAAAAAATACATAATTGAAACAAAAAAAATAGTACATGCATCTAGTAAATGAAGTAGCAATATCAATCACAAGAAATGGGGGATTTGAATAGTGATTTCACTTTTTTAAAATTTCCTGTTAAAACTTTAAGAATTTACCTCAAGATTAATCTTGGTTATGAAAATAGAAAACGGATAACGTTCTTGGTTAGGGAAAAACACACAATTTAACTTATCTATTTAATTTGATAATCAAAAGACTAGAAATAAATAGAGATAAGGAAAAAGATATCACAAAGAGATATATCCTAATTAATCCAACCCGGGGTACGTCCAATCGTCACAACCGTGAGATTTTTCACTAAGTGTTTTAAACAGAGAACATTCTTGATTTTTATACCACCAGTCCATATCAACCTTAATCTGTTACAATCTTCACCTTTCATCCTAGAAAGGATTTTTACAATCACCTTTCAACCTTGAAAGGATTTTTACAAACACACTCCATCTAACATAAAAGATAGACTTGAGTTACAAATGATGTGTATGATAAAAGTGTTTGAGATCTTGAAACTTCTCAACATTTGTTTGAGGTAAATGAAAGACAAACACAGTAAATAATGATCCAAAGATATAGTTAAGAGACCCGGAGTTTGCTTGAAGAGTTTTTTGACTTGTTACTTGTACAAGTGTTGGTAGATTTTTAATTTGAACTCTTGCCTTCATCTTCCAATTGATCTTCAATTTATAGATGTTAAAAGACTTTGAATATTCACTTTAAAATGAATATAGTCATTGGGAACACATCCCAAGTGTTATATATATTTTAAAGCTATTAAACATATGTTTATATTGCTGCCCATAACATTCTTGACAATCATAGAACGTTCTTGCTTTTCTGCGTGATGGGAAACGTGAGTGAGTGAGTGAATTGTCAAATTTCAGTTTTGATACTATTTTTGTGTCAAAATTATGCTGATTTTTTTTTGCAGAATATTGTAAGTACAATGTACTTATGCCCTTGCTCACAACTCACCTATTTGGAGATCAATATTGAGGTTGTTTTCCTCATTTGGGCATTCAACTCGAGTTATGGGTTTCACCAATGATTTGATGACCAGAACATTCTTCGTTTCTGTTTTCTCAAATTTGATCTTGCTTCTTTCAAATGATCTTGCATGTTTGATTATGCAATTCACCTTACTTAAATAAAACTCAAGTGCACTCATTATTATATCACCATTTATTAAACTTAATCATTTATTACATAAGATTTGTTGTCATTAAAACATGTATAAAAAATGTTTTTTCCTCAACAATATCTCCCTTTTCGATGATAACAAACCTTTTGAATAAATCATAAGTTTTTTGGTTGAATATAAATAAAATGCAAGAATGTTCATAGATATGTAATTAAACTCCCCTAAACACATGCAAAAATTTAATTTTTTATTATTCTTATTTCTCTCCCCCTTTTGGGATCTATCAAAATGGTTGGAGAATAAAAATTAAGTAAATATGTAGGGATCATTGCATTCATATATCAAACTTGCAAGTTTGCATGTAACATCAAGGAACATAGCATGTATGATGATCAAAAACAATATTTTAGTCAATATTGGAATCAAGATATGGATAATGATAACAAAAGCAATATGACATAATTTTATGCAAACATATAAAAACATTTTAACACACTTGAAAATCTTTCAATGAATTTATTCTTCTCTTTTTTTTTTTTTAAATGGGTTGACTTCAGTTTTAAGAAAAAAAATATTTTCTAAAAACTCCCTCTGAATATTATGAAATTAATATCCTTTAATAATTCAAAGTTTCATAAATTTATAGTGTATGCCATAATATCTCTTGGATACTGTATGCTATGATATCTCTTGACAACTTTTTGATTTGAACATGATCATACTTACTTGTTATTAATACATCCATTTTTCAATTTTCAAACTAGAGAGAATGAGCGCATACATGAAAGTGAAATAAGATGAATCTGATATCATGTCAAATATAATTACTCTCTTTACAAAATATTCTTATTCTAATAATGTTTGTATTTTTCAAAGACTAATTTTTTTTAATGTATAAAAAATATGCCAAGGGATTTGCTCACGTTAAAAAAAATTGTATTGTTACAACAATTTTGCAATCACACAAATTAACAATAAGGCACATGTTCAAGGTTACTTTCATCTGTAAGTGTATATGAGATTTTTTATTGTTGTTATTTCTATCTGTCATGCTTAAAATATATTTAAACACTTGAGATCAATTTTAACAAAAGAAATAAACAACAAATAAGACTCATTTGCAAAGATATATATTAATATGCCTTAAAATGCTCAAATATCAATCTTTGACTTCATGCCATAGTCTTTTTAGATTAGTTTTGAGTTTTAAAGCAACAAGAGACATAAATCATTTTTACGGATACCAAAATATATTCTCTTGTTGAAATCCTTCAAAAATAAATCCTAAACAAGGATATATATATTTAAAATACGTTGAAGAAGGGTCTTTTTCAAAAGTCACATTAAAAGCCATATGCAAGAAATTATACGCAATCATTAAGCAATTTATAGACTACTCGATATATGCAAAATTGTAGAAATAAATTTCTACACAGTTTAACTTATCTATTTAACATATCTACTCTTTTGAAGATATTTGATCATGTATTTGATCATCTTCTTTCTGAAGATACTATCTTGAAGAAGTAATAATCATTCTCTTGAATGATTATTTATAATACATTCCTTTTAAGATTATTTCATTATTGAGTGGATACTTATGCACTTTGATGAAGTTAATGACTTCTTGTTTGTTCACTTATGCAATTAATGTCCACAAATAAAACTCAAGTGCAATTATTAGTAGACCACCGTTCATAAAATATAATCATTTATTTCACAAGGTTTGTTGTCATTGAAACATACATCAAAAAAGTTTTTGCCTCAACAATCTTCCCATTTTTTATGATGACAAAACTTTTGAATAAATTATAAGTTTTATGGAAGAATATAAATAAAATGAAAGAATGTTCATAGAAATGTAATTAAACTCCCCCTAAACAAATGAAAGAGTTTAATTCTTATCATTCTAATTAAATTCACCCTAAACATATGCAAGAGGTTAAATCTTCACATTCTTCATGAATTACTTTCATCCTATATCCATCATCTATTCCTTTCCCCTTTATGACATCTATCAAAAAGGTTGAGGAATAAAAATTGAAGTAAAAATGTAGGGAGCAATAGCATGAGTATACTTCATATAGAAATCATGTGGTTGATCATTGCATTTATATATCAAACTTGCAATTTTGCATTTAACATCAAGGAACATAGCATGTATGATGATCAAAAATCATTTTAGTCAATATTGCAATCATGATATGGATAATGATAACAAAAGCAATATGACATAATTATATGCAAGCATTTTAACACACTTGAAAATCTTTCAATGATTATATTATGAAATTAATGTCCTTTAATAATTCAAAGTTCCATAAAACAAGTAGGATGTCTCTTTTCTCTTTATCCTTTTCCCCACGAGACAACATTTTGATTTGAACATGATCATACTTACTTGTTAAAAATAGTTCCATTTTTCATTTTTAAAACTAGAAAGAATGAACGCATGTATGATGATCAAAAATCATTTTAGTCAATATTGCAATCATGATATGGATAATGATAACAAAATCAATATGACATAATTATATGCAAGCATTTTAACACACTTGAAAATCTTTCAATGAATATATTATGAAATTAATATCCTTTAATAATTCAAAGTTCCATAAAACAAGTAAGATGTCTCTTTTCTCTTTATCCTTTTTCCCAAGAGACAACATTTTGATTTTAACATGATCATACTTACTTGTTTAAAATAGATCCATTTTTCATTTTTAAAACTAGAAAAAAATTAACGCATACATGGAAGCGAAATAAGATGAATCTGATATCATGTCAAATATAATTTATCTCTTTTCAAAACATTCTTATGCTAATAATGTTTATTTTTTTCAAAGACTATTTTTTTTAAATGGATAAAAAATATGCCAAGAAATTTGCTCACATTAAAAAAAAGTTTTGTTACAACATTTTTGCAACCACACAAATCAACAATAAGGCACATGTTCAAGGTTACTTTAATTTGTAAGTGTGTCTGAGATTTTTGACTGTTGTTATTTCTATCTATCATGCTTAAAATATATTTAAACACATGAGATCAATTTTCACAAAAGAAATAAGCAACAAATAAGACTCATTTGCAAAGATATATATATTAATATGCCTCAAAATACTCAAATATCATTTTTTTGACTTCATGCTATATTCTTTTTGGATTAGTTGAGTTTTAAAGCAACAAGAGACACAAATCATCTTCATGAAGACCAAAATATATTCACTTTTTGAAATCCTTCAAAAAAAATCCTAAACAATGATATATATTTAAAATATGTTGAAGAAGGATAGAAGTTAGACATATTCATGTACAAGTAATGATAAAGATCAATGTAATCTATTTAAAATTTAAAGTCACACTTGCATAAAAAATAGTACGCATTCTTAATTTAAAGAGCACCCAATCAATCACATAATATCATTAAAAAATATATTCATTCTTATCATGATGCAAATATCATAAGAATTGATATTAAGTGTACCTCCTTTAGTGATCTTGTTCAATGACGAGTTCTTTAACTGTTATTAGTTCTTTCAGGTTCATCAAGATGTAGATGCACATTAATTAAACCAGTCATGACAACAACCTCACCATAGTCAAGCACTTGTTGCAAATAATTCCTTTTTTTTGGCATATCCTTCACAATTGACACAATTCTTGATTGATTGTTCAGAGGCATGTCAACTAATGTAGTTATACCTCCAACAGTAGTTTTGGTATCAGTAATAAATCCCTCTCAGTTAGTTCTGTGTTACAACTTAAATATTTATCCAAAAGTATTTCCTTCTTTATTTCTTTGTTTTGAAAAAAATACACTCGCGCTTTTAAAAATCGGGGTGTTACAATAGTGGTATCAGAGCTTTGGCTTGGTTTTCTTTGGGTCTGTGGAGTTTTGGTTATAGATTGTAGATCAACCTGTAGGTGGGGAGTCGTTATATGATCATGTGTCGGGGTAATTGGTCTGAGTTGTCGGGTTCGATGTAGTTTCATTGTGTTGGTGTAGTTGGAAGTTAGTTTTGGAATTTTTCGAAGTGGTGCTAAGATTTCTTCTTTATGTTGGTTTTGAGGAAACAATGCCTCCAAGAAGGGACGACGCTACAAAAGTCAATGTCAATAGGAATGATCAAATGGTTGAAGCAATGAATAAGGCTTCTATTGATGCACAGACAACTGCCAGGGCTCAGTGAGATATGGAGAACACGAAAAAAGAGATCTGTGCTGCTCTGTCAAGGGGATTGGAAGATTTTCGTCTTTGCCATCCTCCAAAGTTCAAGAGTGATGAGAACTCAGAAAAAGCTGATAAGTGGGTTAAAGAAGTGGAAAAGATCTTTGTAACACTCCGATTTTTTTTGACAACACGAGTGTATTATTTTTTTAAAAAGAAAAACAAAGAAATAAAACATAGAAATAAAGTAAATACTTTTGGATAAATATTTAAGTCATATCATAACGACAAATTCAACAAATATTTACAAGCAGCGGAATAATTTTTGAAATAAAAATCCAAAGTATTCAAACATCAAAATACACCGGGGATATGAGGCCTATCAGACATAGCTCATACCCCTGGGGTACTCTCGGCAGACTTGTACAAAAGCACTGCCCCAAGAATTTTAACTTTCCCCACGTCACATCAAAAAGTGGAACATGGACCCATCAAAAGAAATGACATCAAACAGTTTAAGCATAGATACAATCTTCCAAAATGAAATAAATACAATCACAAAAGAAAGACATCTAGTCCTTATACAACCACCTAATCTAATCATGCTACAAACACTATACAACCCGGGTGATCTTCACGCGCCCCGCAAGATCCTCCTGACACAGCTTCGGTCAGGTATGTCTAACTACATGCCCGTCTCCAAAGTACTAACCGGTAGGACGATCCTGGTTCTCATCTGAGGGCAAAGCCCAGATTTCTACAATAATTGTAAAGGGTCACCAACCGAAATTAACAAATAACACTTAGCAAAATTCTTATATTTTCAAATGCTCAAAAGAACCTTTCGCCTTAGCATACTCCTCGAAAGGGTTTTCATATGTCCAAAAATGCATAAACAATGTTGAAGAATGAAGTTTTGACAAACTGCACTGCACTGTCATAGCCGAATACAACTGAGAAAATGCAGATTTTCAATTCTAAAATGGCTCTAAATCAATCAACACTTCAAACATTAATGTTATCAATTATGAACACATAATTAACACCAAATTAATCTCCAAAAATTCACACCTCAATCACACATCGAATATTCATTAAATCAATTATGAACACATAATTACATCAAAACTCAATCAACCCAACTTCACACCTCAAAGCAATTACGAGAAATCACAACAACAACCGAATATGCATATACAATCATCATAGTATAACAAACATGACTCGCGTGCCAAACACTCTAATGCAATGCGTATATGCCAAAATGCATGATTCCGGAATTCCAAACCAAAACCCTCCTCGAGGGGCGTAAATCATAATTGTACAGCCTCTCACAGACGAGTACTAATTACCGAGGTGCAATCTCTCACGGATCAGCACGATTTACTAGCATGCAGTCTCTCACAGACCAACACGACATACAAGAGTGCAGTCGCTCACAGACCAGCACAATTTTCTAGAGTGCAATCGCTCACAGATCAGCACATGCTAGAGTGCAATCTCTCACAGATCAGCACGACGCGACAATCCCCAAAAGGATAAGATGAACCAACAATTCACATGGCATCGTCCCGTGGCCCATCACGGTCACCACTATCACCATGGCCCCATCGCGGTCACCATGTACTATGAAATGCATGAGCATACTCTGACTCTTTTCACCACAATCATTAAGTAAATGCAACTATTAAAAGATTCCTCATTTTTAATACTCATTTAACACTAATGATTTTTCAGATACAACATGTAACACCCAAAATTTTATAATAAATTATTTCATTTATCTAATAGGATTTTAAAAAAATTAATTAATTATTTATTGCGTGTGTTTATAATATGTGTCGATAAATAATTAGGATTAGTTTTCCTTTCATGTGTATTTGCTATAGTGTGTAAATTTCCCGTATGTTGACTTAACAAAATATTTAAATTATTGATATGGATGTTAAGTATATTTATTTATTTTAATATTAATTTTAGATTGTTATTATTATTTTTGGGTGAAATATGTTATCATTATTACTAACTTGATATTTAATAGTTATTTATTTTATTTTAATGATAGTAGAGTTAATAGAAAAGTTTTGAATAATAATAATAATATAAAATATAAAAAATGGTTGATACAATAGAAATAAGTGTAGTGGCTATTGTAAGCCATATCTTGTCCCCGCCGCCTAACACCAATAACCCTAGATATTTCAGCAAACCAAATGCACACCGCTGGAAAAAGGAAAGGAAGAAGCAGACTTCGTCTCTTTCCTTTGGCCGCCGCCCTTGTAACCCAACCACTCGATACAATTCTATTCTTTTATCTTCCATTGTCGACGGATGAATGACCAATATCTTCCTTCTCCTTTCATTATCTTCATCAAAATCACTCTCCTTTATATGTCACGTGAAGGAGAAATCAAACCGTGACTTATTCTTTCTGGCATCAAGATTGCCGCAAAGCTTTTCTGGTCTCTATAGTGGTGCACTGAAACAATGACAAGCAATTTTGCATTCTCTGCGTCGAGAGCTTTGCCTTACATCTCTTTGTGTTGAAGTTTCATCAACATTCACGAAAATCTGATGGCGGCAGTGTTACGTGTTCCATGTCGGTAAGGTCCTCCGACCATTTTTTTTATTCATTCCATAATTCCAATTATGTTTCAGCGCTTAATATCATTTATTACATATTTGACATTTTTATCATCGTCGCAAATTATCAGTTGCGATTTGGTTATTCTCTGGACCCGCTTTCAAACAATTTATTTCTGGATTGCTCCGACGCTGCTGAAATTAATGTCTTATCGTACGAGATCGCCAAATGAGGTATGGGGTGAGAGAGAGTTTGAATTCATGAGTGTAAATTAAGTGAGATGAACGGGAAAACCATATTTCCCACAATTCATTCGGGGCTCGCTATGTACGGCTGAAGCCCTTTGAGTAATAATTGACTAATGAGAAAACTTGAATTTGGTGAGGTTAAAATATGAGTTAGAAACTTTTATAGGGTGTTGTTTGATTTAAATTTTGAAGATTGTGTGGTAGTTGAATTATTGTAGAATTGTGTGTTTGACGTATTATGTGCTTTGTTTATATCTTCCAGGATATTGTCATATGATATAAAATATGATGAATTGTTATTAATTCAATATCAATTGAAGTAGTGTGTGTGAATAATTTAGTATTATCATCTGTAAGTGAAAATCATATATTGTTGGAGTTTGTGTATTGTGATGATAAATTTTGAATGTAATATATGACTATGAAAATATGTATTGATGATTACTTGTTG
>NC_021166.2:47207415-47208130 GCF_000331145.2 Cicer arietinum
CACTATTTAAAAAGTCAATTGAACTTTATAATGTGTATAATTTTTTTTTCCTTCGTGAGTTCTACTTCCTTTGTAAATTATAGTGAGTAATTGTGGTTAATTTTTTTTATGACTATAATGTTAGATGTGTTTAAATGATTCATTGCCATGTTAACCTATCTTGCTAAGCCACTTGATTCTTGACATGTAGTGCTTAGATAACAAGTGAATTCCTTGAGGGTGCTTAATTAAGTATATGTTCACTTATTGTTTATCACAAATTTCGAGGACGAAATTTTTTTAACGAGGGGAGAATTGTAACACCCCAAATTTTATAATAAATTATTTCATTTATCTAATAGGATTTTAAAAAAATTAATTGATTATTTATTGCATGTGTTTATAAAATGTGTCGATAAATAATTAGGATTAGTTTTCCTTTCATGTGTATTTGCTATAGTGTGTAAATTTCCCGTATGTTGACTTAACAAAATATTTAAATTATTGATATGGATGTTAAGTATATTTATTTATTTTAATATTAATTTTAGATTGTTATTATTATTTTTGGGTGAAATATGTTATCATTATTACTAACTTGATATTTAATAGTTATTTATTTTATTTTAATGATAGTAGAGTTAATAGAAAAGTTTTGAATAATAATAATAATATAAAATATAAAAAAATGGCTGATACAATAGAAATAAGTGTAGTGGCTAATGTAAGCCATATT
>NC_021166.2:47208232-47218644 GCF_000331145.2 Cicer arietinum
TGATACAATAGAAATAAGTGTAGTGGCTATTGTAAGCCATATCTTGTCCCCGCCGCCTAACACCAATAACCCTAGATATTTCAGCAAACCAAATGCACACCGCTGGAAAAAGGAAAGGAAGAAGCAGACTTCGTCTCTTTCCTTTGGCCGCCGCCCTTGTAACCCAACCACTCGATACAATTCTATTCTTTTATCTTCCATTGTCGACGGATGAATGACCAATATCTTCCTTCTCCTTTCATTATCTTCATCAAAATCACTCTCCTTTATATGTCACGTGAAGGAGAAATCAAACCGTGACTTATTCTTTCTGGCATCAAGATTGCCGCAAAGCTTTTCTGGTCTCTATAGTGGTGCACTGAAACAATGACAAACAATTTCGCATTCCCCGCGTCGAAAGCTTTGCCTTACATCTCTTCGTGTTGAAGTTTCGTCAACATTGACGAAAATCCGATGGCGGCGGTGTTACGTGTTGTGTTATCCGTAAGCACCGTTTCGAGTCATCCATGTCGGTAAGGTCCTCCGACCATTTTTTTTATTCATTCCATAATTCCAATTATGTTTCAGCGCTTAATATCATTTATTACATATTTGACATTTTTATCATCGTCGCAAATTATCAGTTGCGATTTGGTTATTCTCTGGACCCGCTTTCAAACAATTTATTTCTGGATTGCTCCGACGCTGCTGAAATTAATGTCTTATCGTACGAGATCGCCAAATGAGGTATGGGGTGAGAGAGAGTTTGAATTCATGAGTGTAAATTAAGTGAGATGAACGGGAAAACCATATTTCCCACAATTCATTCGGGGCTCGCTATGTACGGCTGAAGCCCTTTGAGTAATAATTGACTAATGAGAAAACTTGAATTTGGTGAGGTTAAAATATGAGTTAGAAACTTTTATAGGGTGTTGTTTGATTTAAATTTTGAAGATTGTGTGGTAGTTGAATTATTGTAGAATTGTGTGTTTGACGTATTATGTACTTTGTTTATATCTTCCAGGATATTGTTATGTGATATAAAATATGATGAATTGTTATTAATTCAATATCAATTGAAGTAGTGTGTGTGAATAATTTATTATTATCATCTGTGAGTGAAAATCATATATTGTTGGAGTTTGTGTATTATGATGATAAATTTTGAATGTAATGATAAATTCTGAATGTAATGTATGACTATGGAAATCTGCAATGACGATGTGTGCTCCCTGACTTGTGATATTACCACCCTGATGAATATCATGAAATGCGTATTGTGTTTAATTGAATATTGACAAATTCGACCCGTGCCAATGATGGTTCTCTTAATGGAGTAAGTAACCTAGGACAACGAGGGGAGAAAGTAGTTGTTGATAATTTTTGAAGTGGAGATTATTTGGTCATCATATAGGTAGGGCCTGACAAGCCTAGTGATTTCGGGGAAGTACAACTGAATGAGCCTGATCGTGGCGGTCTGCTGTTGAGCCTTATGGCAAGATTGTTAGACCTTGGAGGTATTCGGGTGGGGAACTCCTAGGTGACTTGGAGGTAGCACTCCAAATGTCGGGAGCTACCATGCAACACACATTTACCTCGACTGTCGCGTATATGTGTCTCGGGTTGAGTTGAGGGGTTCTATGAGGACATGGCCAAATTGAATTGTCCGTCCACTTGCGTGGTGGCATAGTATCAAGCCTCCTAACCAAGTACTTCAGAGTTAGAATGGTACCAAAGAAAGAGGAGGAGTCTAGAGTATAAGAGCATGCATAACATTACTTGATTTGTGCGTTTACTTACTTGATGTTGTGGATTGTATCAATGTTTTACCTTGATTATTCTTGTTGATTTTGATTTGATATAATACGGTGTTTAATATATTCTATGAGTTCTTCTCAATTATTTTATACTATTACATGTTTTCGAAGCTCACCCCTCGTTGCTTGTGTTTGGCGCTTGCGAGAGCGCAGTCATTTCAGGTTATTGGTCGGTGATCCACGCTCTGATAGGTGATACTGTGTGGGAGTAATCTGTCGTATTCTATTGAGTTATGAATTAATTTAGATTTTTGTAAATTTGATCGATCAATGATGTTATTTTTATCTATTATTCGGATGTAGAAATTAATTGTCTCTAAGTTTAAAATGTGTTTTCATGTCAGAAAATTTTATTTAATAAACCTCAACTATATTTGATATTAAAGGATTTCTAATTGAAAATTTTTATGCAAGTATTTTGTATAAGCGTGAGTGTGACGTCCTGAACCTTATAGTTTAAAAGAAAATTTTTATACTCTATTTAGGAACCGCTGCGAATCTCTTCCAAAAATAGTGCATTTTACTTTTTATTTCAATTTGGGTTTAGGGTGTCACACAACACAGAGCATACTCAAACGTAATTATTCACACTAATTTTAATTTCCACAAACACACATAAATCACATCTCCTAATCCAATCCACACATAAATTGAATTAAATTCATTTTCCACCAATCCACACATAAACTTCTTCTAAAAAAATTCATAATATTAATTATGAACACATTAATTTCACCAAACATGAATCACCAAAATTTCCAAACATTAATCACCCATATTCAATCTCCAAAATTTTCAACCATAAACCACCACAACAACATTAATATATCAGAGTTCTCCCCACCGCTAACTCGGTGCCAACGGTCTCGATTCCTTTTCAAGACTCAAGGAGCTAACTACACAATAAAATAATCCACACACAACAAAATTTCTAAAATTAAATCTTTCTCACACACCAAACTTTTAAAACCAAATAATCTATATTATTTAGTTAAAACTAAAAAAAATAAATATTATCCAAATTTCACATACACATACTCGAGTATTAAAGCACCGAAATTTTTGAGTTAATAAAATACTCTAAATTTTTTTTTTCTTGTTAAACTCAATCAAAGAGTAATTAAAAGAGTAACATTTTAAACTCTAATGATTGTTAATTTCAATATATCTTTTTGCTCAAACTCTTTAACTTAGTTAAAATTTGAATTTTTTCACAACTTTAACAACTCTAAATTTTTCGTAAAATTTCAACTTCAGTTCAAACTCATTTATTTGAAAATAACTCATTACGTAACTCAAACACATCAAATTTAATTACCGCCAATTCACACCAAATTCAATCAATTCAATTCCACAACACATATATAGCACCTCAATTAAATTTCAACAATTCAAACATAACTCACCCAATTTCAAAACTCCATATTTTTACACATAAACCACCAAATTTCATCAATTCATTTTCTACAAAATCCACAAATAAATCACATCTCAAAAATTCATAATAATAATTATGAACATATAAATCACACCAAACTTGAATCACCACAAACCACACCTCAAATTTAAATTCCACTAAATTACACATAATCACATTAAATTAATTTTTCACAAAATCACACCTCAAATACATCAAATTTCTTTTCTACAAAATCACAAATAATGTCCTAAATGCAAACTAAAAGTTTGGAAGGAGCCCTTACCTCCATTGTAGCTTTAACGATCGATTACCGCGTTGCGATTAATTCCGATAAAATTTAAGTTCGTGACGTCGCTTCAAAGACTAGCTCACTAGCACCGTAGCGTGGCAAAGAGCAACTTTCTCTTCTGTCACTTCTCGAAAGGGAGCTTAGATCTTGATCTATGGAGAAATGAATGAAAGAGTAATGTTTTGTTTAAAGCTTTGCAGCCATGTTACAAGGGATTATGGCACATTAATAGCAAGAGCAGTACCAGAATCCATTTCGCAAGCACGAGATACTAAGATGGAAACACAATTGACAACTACATAAGGCTGGCCAAATACGTTGGAAATGACTTCAAATCGAATGCCGGTTTTCAAATCAACTTAGAAAGTAAGGGAATAAGGAAATGCATATAAGAAAGGGTAAAGAAAAGTAGTGGAGTGGTAGGTAAATGCGAGAGAGAGATCGTAAGAATGAGATTGAGGATGAGTTTCAAAGGGTTCTAACAGATGCTGCTCCTAGTAACCTGTGCCTTAATTTTTTTGAAATTACACATCACTTTTGAAATTAATTTTTTTCAAAAAACATTTACTATCGCCGCAATTCAATTTGTCAGATGCATTTATCAGCAACAAGTGACATTTTAAAAAATCTGTCCGACATTAAATTTTTCGTAACATAATTAAATTATTCTCCGACAAATAATCTTAATTGGGACTCAAAAAATATATATATTAAAATATATATAATTATTAAATATATTATTAACTATAATAAAATATGATTTTGATATTTAATTCCCAAAATAAAATTCAATTGTGCTAAATGCCTAAGAAATTTAACACAAAATACCCTAAAATCGCTTAAATTAGAATTTAGAAAATTAAGGGATTTTCTATTACAGTTCTGTCAAGATAGTCTAAGTCACAATCATGGTTGTTGGCTACTTATTGACAAATTGAGGAACTGATCATCCTTAGTCTCTTGTTGATAGTAAACAAAATCATGTTGAATGGAACGGGCGAGTCTTACCAACTATGAAAGCGCGTAATATTATTAAATATCTATGAAAAGGGATAGAAGACACTTTCTTCATGGAAGCATGGCGAAGAAGGTTCTATCATGTATGTTGAGTTGAGTGCACACATGGTGCACTTATTACTCTTACTTAGCAGGGTACTACATGAGGTTCATTGAAGGTTTTGCTAAGATTGTAGCTCCATTGACACAACTTACTAGAAAAGATCAATCGTTCGCATGGACGGAGAAGTGTGAGGAAAATTTTCAGTTACTAAAGAGAAAGTTGACAACCTCACCAGTATTGGTATTACTGCAACCAGAAGAACCATATGAAGTTTATTGTGATGCGTCTCACCAAGGTTTGGGATGTGTTCTGATGCAACACAAGAAAGATGTAGCTTACACCTCAAGGCAACTGAAGATTCATGAAAGAAACTATCCTACTCATGACTTGAAGCTTGCTGTTGTAGTTTTTGCATTGAAGATTTGGAGGCACTATTTATATGGATGCACCTTCACAGTGTTCAGTGACCATACAAGTTTGAAATATTTGTTTGATTAGAAGGAATTGAACATGCGTCAAAGACAATGGATGGAGACTCTTAAGGATTTTGATTTCACACTACAGTACCACCCTAGGAAGGCCAATGAACTCCAAAATATTATTATCTTTGGCTAAAAAACCTCCGAGCCAAAATCCAAAATACACAAAAATACATAAAATACACTTTAAAATTATGGGTCTTACAAGATATATCCTAATTCATCCAACCCGGGGTACGTCCTGTTGTCACAACCGTGAGATTTTTTCACTAAGTATTTTAAACAGAGAACATTCTTGATTTTTACACCACCAGTCCATATCAACCTTAATATTTTACAATCTTCACCTTTCAACCTAAAAAGGATTTTTACAATCACCTTTCAGCCTTGAAAGGATTTTTACAAACACACTCAATCTAACATAAAAGATATACTTGAGTTACAAATGATGTGTATGATAAAAGTGTTTGAGATCTTGAAACTTCTCAACATTTGTTTGAGATAAATGAAAGACAAACTCAGTAAATAATGATCCAAAGATATAGTCAAGAGACCTGGAGTTTGCTTGAAGAGTTTTTTGACTTGTTACTTGTACAAGAGTTGGTAGATTTGTAAATTGAACTCTTGCCTTCATCTTCCAATTGATCTTCAATTTATAGATGTTAAAAGACTTTGAATATTCACTTTAAAATGAATATAGTCTTTGGGAACACATCCCAAGTGTTATATATATTTCAAAGTTATTAAATATGTGTTTATATTGCTTCCCAGAACATTCTTGACAATCACATAACGTTCTTGCTTTTGGGCTTGATGGGAAACGTGAGTGAGTGAGTGAGTTGTCAAATGTCAGTTTTGATATTGTTTTCGTGTCAGAATTATGCTGAGTTTTTTTTTTTTTTGTAGAATATTGTAAGTATAATATACTTATGTCCTTGCTCACAACTCACCTATTTGGAGATCAATCTTGAGGTTGTTTTCCTCATTTGGGCATTCAACTCGAGTTATGGGTTTCACTAATGATTTTAGCAGTTTTCTTACTCTCATATATGAGGTTTAAATTGTGAAAAATTATCTCTTTTAATTCTTCCTTTTAAAGGAGAATAACAAGAATATTTGTTTATAAACAAGAACATTCTTCGTTTTCTGTTTTGTATGAGTGTTGGATTTTGACAGTTGTTGGGTAGAGTCATTCGTCTCAGAAACATGATGTGCTTTCTACAAAAAGGTGCACTAGTAGTGTCCTTGTTGTCATGGATGTCCTTGCTCATAGCTCATCAATTTGGAGATTGATCATGATGTTTTGCTTTGCCTTTGTTGATCCTATTTGATCGAATCTATCCAAAACAATCTTGTGTAGATTATTAAATTCATCTGTAATGAACACTGATGATGTGTAGCATAGATAGATGTACTTTCGTAGCCCAGATTGATTTTAAATTACAACATATTTTGCACTTTGTAAACCAGAACGTTCTTGGATTAAAGTTGTGAAAATGGAGAACGTCATTCGTTTCTATTTTGTGTGATTGCTGTATTTTGACAATTCTGACAACTCTTAAATGTCAAGCTTTTATGTTATGTACGTGTGTCAGTGATGCAACGACTTTATCATTTCTGTCCAGTTTGTACTTTGGAGATTAGTCTTGCTTTTTATTTTTGATGTACTGATTTGCTTTTTGTGGATCTTATTGAAAGAATTTGTCAAAAATGATCTTGAGTATATAATTATGTTCCTTTATAATGAATACTGGTGATTTACAATGTAGATTGATTTATTTTCATCCCCAAATCGATCTTGAATTAAAGAAGACTTTGTTCTTTGTAAACCAAAATATTCTTGGATTAATGCTGTCATAACATTCTTCGTTGTTTAGACTGCTGTGCAGAATGAGCTTATTTTTTCAGACAAATGTCCAGAACGATCTTCTTTTTTCAGACTGCTGTCAAGAATGTTCTTCATTTTTATGTTTAATGACCAGAACATTCTTCGTTTCTATTTTGTCATTAAAACATGCCTAAAAAATGTTTTTCCCTCAACAATCTCCCCCTTTTCGATGATAACAAAGCTTTTGAATAAATCATAAGTTTTATGGATGAATATAAATAAAATGCAAGAATGTTCATAGATATGTAATTAAACTGCCCCTAAACACATGCAAAAATTTAATTTATTATTATTCTAATTTCTCTCCCCCTTTTGGGATCTATCAAAAAGGTTGGAGAATAAGAATTGAAGTGAATATGTAGGGAGCAATAGCATGAGTATACTTCACATAAAAATCATGTGGTTGATCATTGCATTCATATATCAAACTTGCAAGTTTGCATGTAGCACCAAGGAACATAGCATGTATGACGATCAAAAACTATATTTTAGTCAATATTGCAATCAAGATATGGCTAATGATAACAAAAGCAATATGACATAATTATATGCAAACATATGCAAGAATTTTAACACACTTGAAAATCTTTCAATGAATATATTCTTCTCATTTTTTTTAAATGAGTTGACTTCAGTTTTAGGAAAAAAAATGTTTTCTAAAAACTCCCTCTGAATATTATGAAATTAATATCCTTTAATAATTCAAAGTTTCATAAATTTATAGTGTATTCCATAATATCTCTTGGATACTATATGCTATAATATCTCTTGGCGACATTTTGATTTGAACAGGATCATACTTACTTGTTATTAATACATCCATTTTTCATTTTTCAAACTAGAGAGAATGAGCGCATACATGAAAGCGAAATAAGGTGAATCTGATATCATGTCAAATATAATTACTCTCTGTACAAAATATTCTTATGCTAATAATGTTTGTATTTTTCAAAGACTAATTTTTTTAATGTATAAAAAATATGCCAAGAGATTTGCTCACATTAAAAAAAATTGTTTTGTTACAACAATTTTGCAACCACACAAACTAACAATATGGCAAATGTTCAAGGTTGTTGTTGTTATTTCTATCTATCATGCTTAAAATATATTTTAACACTTGAGATCAATTTTAACAAAAGAAATAAGCAACAAATAAGACTCATTTGCAAAGATATATATTAATATGCCTTAAAATGCTCAAATATCATTCTTTGACTTCATGCCATAGTCTTTTTGGATTAGTTTTGTGTTTTAAAGCAACAAGAGACACAAATCATTTTCATCGATACCAAAATATATTCTCTTGTTGAAATTCTTCGAAAATAAATCCTAAACAAGGATATATATTTAAAATACGTTGAAGAAGGATCTTTTTCAAAAGTCACATTAAAAGCCATATTCAAGAAATTATACGCAATGATTAAGCAATGTATAGACTACTCAATATATGCAAAGTTGTAGAAATAAATATTTACACAGTTTAACTTCTCTATTTAACATATCTACTCTTTTGAAGATATTTGATCATGTATTTGATCATCTTCTTCATGAAGATACTATCTTGAAGAAGTAATAATCATTCTCTTGAATGATTGATATATGATACATTCCTTTTAAGATTATTTCATTATTGAGTGGATACTTATGCACTTTGATGAAGTGAATGACTTCTTGTTTGTTCACTTATGCAATTAATGTTCCACAAAAAAAAACTCAAGTGGAATTATTAGTAGACCACATTTCATAAAACATAATCATTTATTTCATAAGGTTTGTTGTCATTAAAACATACATCAACAAAGTTTTTGCCTCAACAATCTTCCAATTTTTGATTATGACTAAACTTTTCAATAAATTATAAGTTTTATGGAAGGATATAAATAAAATGCAAGAATGTTCATAGATATGTAATTAAACTCCCCCTAAACAAATGAAAGAGTTTAATTCTTATCATTCTAATTAAATTTCCCCTAAACATATGCAAGAGGTTAAATCTTCACACTTACTTTCATCCTATATCCATCATCTATTCCTTTCCCCTTTATGACATCTATCAAAAAGGTTGAGGAATAAAAATTGAAGTAAAAATGTAGGAAGCAATAGCATGAGTATACTTCATATAGAAATCATGTGGTTGATCATTGCATTTATATATCAAACTTGCAATTTTGCATTTAACTTCAAGAAACATAGCATGTATGATGATCAAAAATCATTTTAGTCAATATTGCAATCATGATATGGATAATGATAACAAAAGCAATATGACATAATTATATGCAAGCATTTTAACACACTTGAAAACCTTTCAATGAATATATTATGAAATTAATATCCTTTAATAATTCAAAGTTCCATAAAATAAGTAAGATGTCTCTTTTCTCTTTATCCTTTTTCCCAAGAGACAACATGTTGATTTGAACATGATCATTGTAATACCCTTAATTTTTAAATCCCAAATTATACTATTTAAGGGTATTTTGTGTTGAATTTCTTAGGCTTCTAGCCCAGTTTTTGGTATTTAGTGAGTTAAATGCCAAAAATATATTTTTGGAAATTGGATTAAAATTATTTGTGGGAGAATAATTTATTTACATTACGAAGAATTTAATACCGGACAATTTTGTTAAAAATATCCCTAGTTACAGAAACTTTTAT
Source organism: Cicer arietinum (assembly GCF_000331145.2). Lineage (NCBI taxonomy): Eukaryota > Viridiplantae > Streptophyta > Magnoliopsida > Fabales > Fabaceae > Cicer > Cicer arietinum. The sequence goes on from NC_021166.2 coordinate 47,217,823, forward strand.
CTGTCAATTGAGTTGCGACGAGAGTAAATATTTTTATCAAATGGTTTGAGAGGTTATGGGTGAAATGGTAATTTTAATAAATATCTAGATATTTTTAAATATTTGTTAAGTTATATATATATATATATATATATGTGTGTGTGTGTGTGTGTGTGTGTTTGGAGGGAAAAAGAAAGGAAAAAGGAAAATAAGGAAAATAGAAAGGAAGGAAAAAGGAAGAAAGGAAAACTGAAGGAAACCAAAAAAAAAGATTTTCCTCTCTCTGTTACTCGCGTTTTCTCCCTCTTCCTTCTCCATTCTTCTTCATTCGTTTCTTTTGCTTCTTTTGCTTCAATAAAGGAACCCAAGGCTTGGTGGGTGAGAAGACAAGGATTTCTCAGCTTCATTCTTCCTCTTTGATTCGAAAACGAAGAAAAACGGTGTTAGGGGTTTTCAAACCGTCAAACACAAACCCTCACTTTTCTTCTAGATCTAAGCTTCGTTTTGAGAAGAGATAGAAGGGAAAGTTGCTCAACTCCATGCTACGGTGCTAGTGAAGTAACTAGAAGCGAGGTTGCGAGCAAAATTTTTACCGGAATTAATTACGATGCCGTAATAGCGTGTTAGAGCTATCATTAAGGTAAGGGCTCCTTCCAAACTTTTAGTTTGCATTTAGGGACTTATCTGTGGTTGAGCGGAAAAGAAATTTGTTAGGGTTGAAGTGTAGATTTTGGGAAAACGAATTTAATGCTTTTATGGGTGAAATTTTAGAGTTGGGTTTTTGGTGATATTGATGAGTGTTTTGTGGAAAATGAATTTAACTCATTTATGGGTGGTTTTGAG
>NC_021166.2:47218942-47236720 GCF_000331145.2 Cicer arietinum
TTTAGTAAATCGTGCTGACCCGTGATAGGTAGCACCTCGGTAATTTAGTACTTCGGCCTGTGATATGCGGTACAATTATGATTTACGGCCATTCAATGAGGGTTTTGGTTTGGAATTCCGAGTCCATGCATTTTGGCATATACACATTGCATTAGGGTGCTTGGCACACGAGTCGTGTTTGATTCAAGATTATGATTGAGTGTTTGAACTCAAGTTGTCATGGTGATTGTGTTATAATTGCCAAGTGTGGATATTGTGGAATTGTGTGTAAGTTTGATTGATTGCAAAACCATTTCGAAACTCAAGTTGTCGTGGTGATTGTGCTATAATTGCTAAGTGTGAATGTTTTGAAATTGTGTGTAAGTGTGATTGATTGCAAAACGTTTTCGCAACTCAAGTCGTCATGGTGATTGTGCTATAATTGCTAAGTGTGTTTGTTTGGATTTGTGTGTAAGTGTTGATTGGTTTCAAAACCCTTTTAAAAGCTAGATTTTGCTGAATTTTGTTGTTTTTATGCTGTTGTCTGATGTGTATTCGAATACAGAAGGTTGTATTCGAATACAAAAATGTTGTTTTTGCTGCTGACTTATGTGTAGTCGAATACAGAAGGTTGTATTCGAATACAGCCTTCTGTATTCGCCTACACATAAGTCAGCAGCAAAAACAACATTTTTGTATTCGAATACAAAAATGTTGTTTTTGCTGCTGACTTATGTGTAGTCGAATACAGAAGGTTGTATTCGAATACAGACATGCTGTTTTTGTTGCTGACTGCTGAAACAGCCTTGTATTCGAATACAAAGATGTTGTATTCGAATACAATAGTGCAGTTTTGTTAAAAACTTCATTTTTCAACCTTGTTTATGCATGTTTGGTATATGGAAACCCTTTTAAGGTGCATGCTAAGTTGAAAGGTTATTTTTTGCATTTAAAAACTTAAATATTATGTGTTAATTGTTAATTTCGTTTGGTGACTCTTTACAACTATTGTGGAAATCTGGGCTTTGCCCTCAGATGAGAACCAGGACCATCCTACCGGTTAGTACCCTGTAGATGAGAAGGTAGTTGGACACACCTGACTGGAGCTGTGTTAGGAGGATCTTGCGGGGCGCGTCAAGATCATCTGGGATGTATAGTTTTTTGTAGAATGATCAGATTAGGTTGACGTATAGGGACTAGATGTCTTTCTTTTTGGGTTGTGTTTATTTTAATTTGGAAGACTGTACCTATACCAATATTGTTAGCTTGACATTTTATTTTGATGAGTTCCATGTACCACTTTTTGATGTGATGTGGGGAGTTAAAATTCTTGGGGCAGTGCTTTTGTACAGGTGTCTGCCGATAATACCCCAGGGGTATGAGCTATGTCTGATAGACCTCATAGCCTCGGTGTATTTTGATGTTTGAATACTTTGGATTTTGATTTCAAAAACTATTCCGCTGCTTGTAAATATTTGTTGACTTTGTCGTTATGTTACGATTTAAATAGTTATACAAAAGTATTTTCTTCTTTATTTCTTTGTTTTTATGAATTTGTTTTGAAAAAAAAAATACACTCGCGCTGTTAAAAATCGGGGTGTTACAATCATACTTGTTAAAAATAGATCTATTTTTCATTTTTAAAACTAGAAAGAATGAACGCATACATGGAAGCGAAATAAGATGAATCTGATATCATGTCAAATATAATTTATCTCTTTTCAAAACATTCTTATGCTAATAATGTTTATTTTTTCAAAAACTATTTTTTTTAAATGGATAAAAAATATGCCAAGAAATTTGCTCACATAAAAAAAAAAAGTTTTGTTACAACATTTTTTCAACCACACAAATCAACAATAAGGCCCATGTTCAAGGTTACTTTAATTTGTAAGTGTGTATGAGATTTTTGGCTGTTGTTATTTCTATCTATCATGATTAAAATATATTTAAACACATCAGATCAATTTTCACAAAAGAAATAAGCAACAAATAAGACTCATTTGCAAAGATATATATATATATATATATATATATATTAATATGCCTCAAAATGCTCAAATATCAATTTTTGACTTCATGTTATATTCTTTTCGGATTAGTTGAGTTTTAAAGCAACAAGAGACACAAATCATCTTCATGAAGACCAAAATATATTCTCTTTTTGAAATCCTTCAAAAATAAATCCTAAACAAGGATATATATTTAAAATATGTTGAAGAAGGATAGAAATTAGACATATTCATGTACAAGTAATGATAAAGAGCATTGTAATCTATTTAAAATTTAAAGTTACACTTGCATAAAAAATAGTATGCATTCTTAATTTACAGAGCACCCAATCAATCACATAATATCATTAAAAAATATATTCATTCTTATCATGATGCAAATATCATAAGAATTGATATTAAGTGTACCTCCTTTAGTGATCTTGTTCAATGACGAGTTCTTTAACTTTTATTAGTTCTTTCTGGTTCATCAAGATGTAGATGCACATTAATTAAACCAATCATGACAACAGCCTCACCATAGTCAAGCTCTTGTTGCAAATAATTCATTTTTTTGCCATATCCTTCACAATAGACACAATTCTCGGATGATTGTTCAGAGGCATGTCAACTAATGTAGTTATACCTCCAACAGTAGTTTTGGTATCAGTAATAAATCTCTCCCAATTAGTTCTTTCAATAATTTGATCATGAGGAGATGTTTTGGAGGAAAGGTAAGTAGTGAGTTAGGTGTAGGAGTTCCAAAAGCAAGTGGTTCCAACTCATTTTTGAACTTGTTGATGTTCTTCAACCATATCATCGTGACAGAAAACACTAGTTTTGATTGCATGAAGCATATAAACTGTCAAGAGCATTATGCTCTTTTGGAGACACTACTAGAAATTTCTCCTATAATGACCGATTTAGAGATTGAATATTTTCAGCCACACTAGCGACCGAAATAGAGACCGTAATTTTGAACTTAGAAACTAAATATTCTTTCGTTACTAAATCGGTCGCTAACAAAATTTAGAGATTAAAATAACAACTGAATTTTAGCGACCAAAAACTTAATCGGTGACTATCACTAATAGAAAATTCGTCTTTCACACTAGCAACCAAATCGGTGAATTAGTGACTGAAATAACAACTAAATTTTAGCGACCAAAATTTCAGTCGCTAACTATTTTTTAATTACATAATTTATTTTTCTTACCAACACACTATAAGCTTTCTTTCTCAAATATACCCTAAAACCTACTTTCTTTCTCATTCTCAACCCAAAAACACCATTTCCTTCTCAACCCTAAAACTCACCATTTCCTTCTCAACCTACAAACTCACCCTTTCCTTCTCAACCCAGAAACTCAACCTTTCTTTCTCAACACAAACAATTTTTCTCACCACCACAAACAATCAGTTCCTCTTTCTTTCTCAACCCACCACAAACCCTAAAACCATTCATCTCGTGCTAATCCCCCTCACCATCATTCCATCACGATTCACAATCGTGAAACCAACTAGTTCAGATGTCATTTGTTGCTAATCATCCTCTTACTGCCATTCATCATGAAACCATCCTTGTTGCTAATCACCTCTCACCGCCATTTCATCATGAAACCATCCTCTATTGCTAACCCCAACTGGTTCAGATTTCTTCTATGACCGTGAAACCAACTGGTTCTCTTAAACAACTAAACTACAACTGCGACGTGAAACCCTTATTGTTTGTCGTCTCGTTGGCTATCATGAACTAGAAGGTAAGGAATTTATTTTCAAATTTTTTGATTATGCTTCATTCATTGTGTTTTTTGTTGTGACCTAATTATTTTGAACTTACTTAACTAAAGGGTAAAGAAATTCTGAAAATGATTCAATTGAGAATGTTTATGTTGGTTGATTTCAGGACTTGAGATATTGTGTTTTCCATGTATTTTTTTAGTTACCAAAGACATGTTTTTGTTATAGTTTCATAATCATTTTTTTTTACTATTTATGCATTATTCTCAGCTGTTGGATTCTATATAATTTCATATTTTTATTTTTGATGTTTTGGATGGGTTTTCTATTATATGACTAACCAGCTTTTGCCCTTATCGCCACATAATATGGACCCAACAGATTTTATCTTATGGGAGCGGGACAAGTAGCACAACTAGTCGTGGTAGTGGACGTGGTGGCACTGATCATCATGGAGGACATGGTGTTACCAACCAATACAACAGTATTGGTAAGCAGATGATGATTTTTGAATTGATGTGCTTTTAGACTAATATTGCTCTGCAAACTTATCTTGTCAGTCACCGTTAAAGTTCAAATTTTGTCCTATTTTTGCTTCGATAAATAGTGTATCTTTCTTGATGCTAGATTAAGAATGAGTTGTTAAAATAAAGAAAATTGAACAAATTCCATAGTTGCTTATTATGTCCTAGGTTTCTGCTCATTTAATTTTTTTCATTTTCAATGTTCACATACTGATTTTTTAATATCTATCTACTCATTTAATTTTTTTCATTTTCAATGTTCACATACTGATTTTTTAATATCTATCTACTGAAATGACATATTTTGGAGCGGTGCTTGCGTTTGGTTGGGGGCTTTATGGACGTATGATTTAAGGGAACTAGGGATACTTTTGGATACTTTCATATCCTAGTTGGCAATGTAAATTATATCCAGTTATCTGCATATTCCTTCTATACTTGTAGAAAGCATGTGTTGACTTTAACAGTTGGGCTCCATGTGTATTCTTGATACGAGATGTATCAGCCATTGCTCGTAGACCTTCTCTTAAGTCTTAAGTACCTACTTATTGGTGTTAACTTTAATATGTTTAAAACAAGAACAACAGTGTGTTATTTATTCTCTCCTTTATGATGTTAATGATGATGAGATTGGTGATCATATACTAGAGATGAAGTTCATGAAAATGAGATTCGTGATCATATACTAGAGATCAAATTCAAGAAGATGAGATTGGTGATAATGATGATCAGAAGTGTGATCATGATGCTGGTGATTTAGATAATGAGATTGGTGATAATGATACTCGTGATCATGATGATGAAGAGTTAGATGGATAGTGATAAATTAATTTGAAGAATGAATATGTTGCAATTTGTTATGACTAAATATATTATGTTTAAACTAAGATTTTATCTATATTATTTTGAGTACTTAGAAATATTATTTAAATATATTATATTCTTTAGTTATATATGTTGATATGATTAATGTTATAAAATGATTTTGGTGTATGAACTTTTTAGATATTGAAATCAAATTAAAAAAATTGTTTTTATTGTTCTTTTTGACATTAAAATAATGTATTTTTTTTTAAAAAAATGATAATATTTAAAGACGGAATTGGTGATCAAATATTTAATAAAAATAACAAATTATGTCACAAATTTCGTTTCTAAATCGGTCGACATACAAAATTAATTCAAAGTGGTTGCTAAATCAGTGTCAAACTTTAGTCACTAATTCAGTCTAAAAAATTGGTCACAAAATTTGTCTCAAAATTCAGTCGTAAAATTCAGTCACTAAATTCAGACGCTGCTTCTAAATTGGTCGACATACAAAATTAATTCAAAGTGGTTGCTAAATCAGTCTCAAACTTTAGTCACTAATTCAGTCTCAAAAATCGGTCTCAAAATTCAGTCATAAAATTCATTCACTTAATTCAGATGCTGCTCTGGTTGCAACAGCTAGCGACTAGCAGTTTACCAATGAAATTTAAAAGGTCGCTACAAGCAACAGTGACCGATTTTTAAACATTAGCGACTAATTTTTTGGTCACTAAAGGTGAAATTTCTAGTAGTGAGAACGTTCTGCTCTTGTGGAGAATATTTAGTTCTTGTGGAGAACGTTCTATTTTTGTGGAGAATATTTAGTTCTTGTGGAAAACGTTCTACTTTTCTGGTATGTACATTTTTGCTTAATTTGATCTTTCTCTTGGATCCTTTTTTATTTTTTATTTTTATTTTTCCACTCCATGATCAGACTTTGGATATGATATTTGAACATTATCAACTTTGTGATTTATCTAAATTTAAGATTGTAATTATTTTTCTTCACCATCATATCTTTCATCATAAAAATCAACATATTCATCAAACATAATATGCATAATTCCATATATAGTTTGGACTTTGAGATTTTATATTCTATAATATTTATAGAATGTAGAGTATTCATAAAATATACTTTGATGGCATTTTAAAACAAATTCGCTCATACTTTCTTTATCATGCAAAACATAGTAATGACATTCAAAAATATTAAAGTATGATATGTTTTGCTTTCTCTTTTTCAAAAACTCATGTGGAAGTATGTTAAAGATATTTTCTAACAGATTCCAGATTAAAAACATGGCAAACAATTTTTAGGGTTTCTCCCCAAAATTATTTTTCAACACTTCATTCATTTAAAATTGTTCTAGCCATTTCTTGTAACTCATTTTTATTTTATTTTTTAAAACAACTTTATATTTTTCAAAAGTTCTTTGACAAGCAAATCATGTGAAATATAATTTTCATCAAAGAATTATTTGAAGAATGATGTTTCAAATTTCTCTTAATCATTTCTTATAGAAATGACAATTCTTTTTAAAACTTGTAAAAAATATGATTTTGTTGAAAATTAATCTAAGTACAAAACATAGTGATTTTTCTTTAAACTGAAACATGAAGATTTTTATTTTACATCAACCATGTGGGGTTTTAAAAAATAACTTTAAAATCAATTTTATAAAGATATCTTTCACATATCAAACATCCTTAATCTATGAAAAGTGTTTTCAACTAACAATACATGTACCTTTGATTTGTTAATGTTTCCAAAGGTTATATACTTTCCAAATATTTGTAATCAGATGAGGCAATATACTTTTCCATTCATATATATTGAGAATGCCTTGTTCATGCATCAATGTTCTTTCTTGATTGTTGGATGATGTTCCTACATCACAACTTAGTAATGATTTTTGTACCCATATTTGTTTTGGTCCTTGATGGTTATTATATCATCTTCTAGAAGATTTTTTTTCTCATGATAACAATTTGATTCAACATGATCACTATTTGAAAACTAAGAACACTTATTTTTTATTCTTCGAGAAAGTTCTGATATGAGACAGGAAGGTTCTTCACATGGATAAAAAAACAAAAACGATTTTGTCTTCCATAGTTTTAGAACACTCTGGAATATGATTTTTTACAATTATCTCATTGAGAAGCTTTTGTTGCTTAACCATTTTCGGATGAGATTGCTGCAGACTTTGAATGACCTTATTAAGTTCGTCAACCAAAACTTGAGGTTTCTCTTTTTCCTATTTTCCTTTACGGAGCTTTTCTTTTAATAAATAACAATTTTTAGTAAGAAAGTTTAAATCACATAAAAGATTATCAAATTCTTTTTCCATTTATTCACATAAAGGACATAGTTCATAGATGGTTACCTAATTATTTTCTAAGTTTTCAATCAAGCACATGTTGGCTTCTGACATTACTTCTTCTTCCAAAATCTTTTCCTCTAACACTTGTTAGGTGCTCACCTTTAGAAGCAGTGCTCTAATGCCGATTGAATTAGCAATTTCAATCACAAGAATGAGGGTTTTAATTGTGATTTCACCTTTTTAAAATTTCCTATTAAAACTTAAAGAATTCAAATCAACATTAATCTTGGTTATAAAAATAGAAAATGGAGAACATTCTTGGTAAAACACACAATTTAACTTATCTATTTAATTTGATCATCAAAGACTAGAAATAAATAGGGATAAGGGAAGACATATAACACAAATATGTATTCTGGTTCACCCAAACTGGGTTACGTTCAGTCCTCACAACCGTGAGATTTTTAACTAATTGCTCAAAACAAAGAACGTTCTTGGTTTTTACACCACCAGTCCAGATCAACCTTGATCTGTTACAATCTTCACATTTCAACCTAAAAAGTATTTTTACAATCACCTTTCAGCCTTGAAAGGATTTTTACAAACACATTCAATGTAACATAAAAGATAGACTTGAGTTGCAAATGATGTGTATAATAAAAGTTTTTGAGATCTTGAAATTTCTCAACACTTGTTGAGATAAACGAAAGACAAACTCAGTAGATAATGATCCAAAGATATAGTGAAGAGAGTTGGAATTTGCTTGAAGAGTTTTTTGACTTGTTACTTGAACAAGTGTTGGCAGATTTGTAAATTAAACTCTTGCCTTCATTTTCCAATTGATCTTTAATTTATAGATGATAAAAGGCTTTGAATATTCATTTTAAAATGAATATAGTCGTTGGGCACACTTCCCAAGTGTCAGATATATTTCAAAGCAATTAAACATGTAATAATCATGTTGTTCAAAACGTTCTTGACAAACAGAGAATGTTCTTGCTTTTGGGTCTCATATATATTTTAAATCAATATTTTTTTGTTAGAATATATGGAACAAAATAAATGACAATTGATACTCCTTACATCTTTTATAAGTATCTATAGGAGTATTTTACATATATTAATAATTTAAAAATTATTGATTTAATGTGTACATTTTGTGTGTTGTTATTACTAAATTGTTCATTATATATAAATGTATTTATAATTAATTTTTTACCGTTCTAAGATAAACTAGTAATAGCGAAAAAGACATATTTGAAAGAAAAAAATAGTATATGCTTCTAGTAATTGAAGTGGCAATGTCAATCACAAAAAAGAGGGGTTTGAATTTTCATGTCATCTTTTTAAATTTCATGTTTAAAACTTAAAGAATTTAACTCAAAATTAATCTTGATTATGAAAATAGAACACGGAGAACGTTTTTGGTTAGTGAAAAACACACAATTTAACTTATCTATTTAATTTGATAATCAAAAGACTAGAAATAAATAGAGGTAAGGGAAGAGATATCACATAGAGATATATCCTAGTTCACCCAATCCGGGTTACGTTCAATCCTCACAACCGTGTGATTGTTAACCAAGTGTTCAAAACGGAGAACGTTCTTGGTTTTTACACCATCAGTCCAGATCAAGCTTGATCTGTTACAATCTTGCACTTTCAACCTAGAAATGATTTTTACAATCAGCTTTCAGTCTTAAAAGGATTTTTACAAACACACACTCAATCTAACATAAAAGATACACTTGAGTTACAAATGATGTGTATGATTAATGTAAGACCCATAATTTTAAAGTATACTTTATGTAGTTTTGTGTATTTTGGATATTGGCTCGGAGGCTTTTTAGCCAAGTTATTAATATTTTGTGAGCTTAAATTCCCAAAAATATATTTTGATACCCCGATTAAAATTGTTCGTCGATAAATAAATTAAATTAAATACGGTGGATCATTTACGAAGAATTTAATGCGTTATGGGTGAACTGGTGATTTTAATAAATATCTAGATTTTGAGATATTTGTTAAAAGTAATTAAAATATTTATAAATATCTATATGTATATATTTGTTTGGGGAGAAAAGAAAAGGATATAAAAAGGAAAGAAGGAAAAGGAAAGAAAAGAAAAACAAGGGAAAGAAAGACAAAGGAGAGAAAATAACATTTTCCATCTTCTTCCTCTACCTCGCGAAGCCACCATTCCCTTCTTCCATTTTTGTTTTCTTTGCTTCCTTTTTGTTCAAGAATAGAAACCCAAGGCTGGGTGGATGATAGGACAAGGATTTCTCAACTTCACTCTTCCTTGTTGTTTCGAAAACGAAGAAAAATGGTATTAGGGATTTCAAAACCGTAAAACACAAACCTCCCCGTTTCATCTAGATCTAAGCTTCGTTTTGCAAAGAGATAGAAGCGAAAGTTGCTCACTACCACGCTACGGTGCTAGGGAACCAACTTTGAAGGCGATGTTGCGAGTGGAGATTTTACCGGATTTACTCGCGGTACCGTAATCGAACGTTAAAGCTAACGTGAAGGTAAGGGCTCCTTCCAAACTTCTAGTTTGCATTTAAGGACTTATTTGTGGTTGTGTGAAGAGGAATTTGTTAGGGTTGAAGTGTTGATTTGGGGGAAAATGAATCTGAGGCTTTATGGGTAAAATCTTAGAGTTAGGTTTTGGTTATATTGATGAATGTTTCGTGGAAAATGAATTTAAACTCATTTATGTATGATTTTGAGTAAATGAAACTTGTTGTATTTGAGTGGTGGATTGTGTTGATTTGTGTTCGTCGTATTTGACGTGTTCTTAATTAGTACTGATGAAATTTGATATGTGTATGGTTGGATTTTGTGGAGAAATGAATTGATGTGTTTTGGGGTGTGGATCGTGGATTGAATTTGATAATATGTTTGAGTTTGTTTTGTGTGGAATTTGAAAACCATTAGAGTTAAACGAGTATTAAGAATGAGGAATCTCTTAATGTCTACGTTTACTTAATGTTGTTGTGAAAATCGTTTAAGTCAAACGAGTATTAAGAATGGGGAATCTCTTAATGCCTTGTTTACTTAATGTTTGTTTTGAAAATCGTTTAACTTAAATGAGTATTAAGAATGGGGAATCTCTTAATGTCTTGTTTACTTAATGTTCGTTTTGGAAATCGTTTAAGTTAAAAGAGTATTAAGAATGGGGAATCTCTTAATATTTCTGTCTACTTAATGTTTCGTGAAAATCGTTTAAGTTAAACGAGTATTAAGAATGGGGAATCTCTTAATATCTTGTTTACTTAATGTTGTTTTGGAAAATCGTTTAAGTTAAATGAGTATTAAGAATGGGGAATCTCTTAATATCTTGTTTACTTAATGTTGTTTTGGAAAATCGTTTAAGTTAAATGAGTATTAAGAACGGGGAATCTCTTAATGTCTTGTTTACTTAATGTTGTTTTGGAAAATCGTTTAAGTTAAATGAGTATTAAGAACGGGGAATCTCTTAATGTCTTGTTTACTTAATGTTGTTTTGGAAAATCGTTTAAGTTAAATGAGTATTAAGAACGGGGAATCTCTTAATGTCTTGTTTACTTAATGTTGTTTTGGAAAATCGTTTAAGTTAAATGAGTATTAAGAATGGGGAATCTCTTAATGTCTTATGATTAAGTGTTATGTATTGATTTTGTGTGTAAGTGTGACTGATTGTAAACTATTTCGAAACTCAAGTTGTCATGGTAATTGGGTTGGAATTGCTAAGTGTTATGTATTGATTATCGTGCGTAAGTGTGATGGATTGTAAAACTATTTCGAAACCCAATTTGTCGTAATGATTGTGTGGGAATTGCTAAGTGTTAAGATTTGGAGTTGTGTGTGAATGTGATTGAATTAGTTTATGTATTTTTGGAAGAATAAGCAGGGAAATCGATTTCCCAATCGATTTGATGAGTTGCAGGGACTTCGCTAATTTGACAAAATCGATTTGCCAATCGATTTTGTAATCTGTTTTTCAAAACCATTTAAGAAATCGATTGGTATGTTCCTGTTTTCTTGAATCTTGAAAATATATTGAAACAATCAATTTGGCAATCGATTGGCTGCATTACAGGAGCTCAGCCATTTTGACAAAATCGATTTGGAAATCGATTGGCTTTAACACAGGGGCTCAGCTACTCATTCAATTGATTTCTCAATCGATTGATGTAAGCCCAGAGTACAGATTTTACAAAAACACCTTCAAGCAATCGATTTCCCAATCGATTTGCTTAGTGGAAATTCTTATTTTGAGTTAGATAATCGATCGCTCAATTGGTTCATCAATGGATTGGCCAGTTGTTTATTACCTGATTGATTTAAGACTTATTTTGACTTCATTTTTATTTGGCAAGCATTATATGAACTTTTAGCATATGGAAAATCCTTTTAAGGTGCATGCTTAGTTGAAAGGTTATTTTGCAATCGATTTGCTTAGTGGAAATTCTTATTTTGAGTTAGATAATCGATCGCTCAATTGGTTCATCAATGGATTGGCCAGTTGTTTATTACCTGATTGATTTAAGACTTATTTCGACTTCATTTTTATTTGGCAAGCATTATATGAACTTATAGCATATGGAAAATCCTTTTAAGGTGCATGCTTAGTTGAAAGGTTATTTTGTGCATTTAAAAACTTAAATGTTATGTTTAACTGTAAATTTCGGTTGGTGACCCTTTACAACTATTGTAGAAATCTGGGCTTTGCCCTCAGATAAGAGCCAGGACGATCCTACCGGTTCGTACCCTACGGATGGGAATGTAGATGGGAATGCTTGACTGGAGCTATGTTATGAGGATCTCACAGGGCGTGTGGAGATCACTCAGGGTGTATAGCTATAGTTTTTTTTGTAGAATGATCAGATTAGGATGACATAGAAGGAACAAATGTCTTTCTTTTGGATTACGTTATTTTGAACTGGAAAACTGTACCTTTACTAATATTGTCAATATGACATCTTATTTGAATGGGTTCCATGTATCATTTGTTGTTGTGTAAATACTTTGGGTTCATATTTCAAGAGAACTATTCCGCTGCGTATCAATTATTTTGACTTAAACATTTATCCAAAGGTATTTCCTTATTTGTTTTTCTTTGTTATTATGAATTTGTTTTGAAAAAAAAATATACACCCTCGCTTCGAAAATCGGGGTTTTACAATAAAAGTGTTTGAGATCTTGAAACTTCTCAATACTTATTTGAGATAAATGAAAGACAAACTCGGTAATATAGTGAAGAGAGCTGGAGTTTGCTTGAAGATTTTTTTGATTTGTTCTTGAACAAGTGTTGGTAGATTAGTAAATTGAACTATGGCCTTCATCTTCCAATTGATCTTCAATTTATAGATGTTAAAAGACTTTGAATATTCATTTTAAAATGAATATAGTTGTTGAGTAAACTTCTCAAGTGTTAGATATATTTTAAAGCAATTAAACATGTGTTTATATTGTTGTCTAGAATGTTCTTGACAATCAAAGAACATTCTTGCTTTTGGGCTTGATGGGATACGTGAGAGAGTGAGTTGTCAAATGCTAGTTTTGATACTGTTTTCATGTCAAAATTATGCAGAGCTTTTGGGTCTCATGAAAAACGTGAATGAGTGAGTGAATGAGTTGTCACATGTCTGTTAGCACTATTTTGAGTCAGATCTATGCATAATTTTCTGCATATTATTGTAAGTACAATGTACTTGTGTCCTTGCTCACAACTCATCATTTTGCAGATCAATCTTGAGTTTGTTTTCCTTATTTGGGCATTCAACTTGAGTTCTAGGTTTCACCATTGATTTAAGCAGTCTTCATACTCTCAAATATGTGGTTTAAATTGTGAAAAATTATCTGTTTTAATTCTGCCCTTTAAAGGAGAATAACTAGAATGTTCTTTTGTAAAACAAGAACAATCTTTGTTTTCTGCTTTGTAAGAGTGTTGGATTTTGATAACTTTTGTGTGTCAATCATTTGTCTTACAAACATGATGTGCTTTCTGCAAAAAGGTGCAGCAGTTGTGTCCATGTTGTCATGAGTGTCCTTGCTAATAGCTCATCAATTTGGAGATTGATCTTGCTGTTTTACTTTTGAGGATATTTCATTATTGAGTGGATACTTTTGCACTTTGATGATGTGAATGACTTCTTGCTTGTTCACTTATGCAATTCATGTTCCTTAAGAAAAACTCAAGTGCAATTATTAGTAGACCTTCATTTATTTCATAATTTTTGTTGTCATTAAAACATACATCAAAAAGGTTTTTGCCTCAACACACCCAACCTAAGTTACGTCCAGTCGTCACAACCGTGAGATTTTTCACTAAGTGTTCAAAACGGAAAATGGTCTTGGTTTTTACACCACCAGTCCAGATCAACCTTTATCTGTTACAATCTTCACCTACCAACCTTGAAAGGATTTTTACAAACACATTCAATCTAACATAAAAGATAGACTTGAGATACAAATGATGTGTATGATAAAAGTATTTGGGATCTTGAAACTTCATAACACTTGTTTGAGATAAATGAAAGACAAACTTAGTAAATAATGATCCAAAGATATAATGAAGAGAGTTGGAGTTTGCTTGATCTTCAATTTATAGATGTTAAAAGGCAGTGAATATTCACTTTAAAATGAATAATATCGTTGGGCACACTTCCGAAGTGTTAGATACATTTTCAAGCAATTAAACATGTGTTTATATTGTTTTTCATAACGTTCTTGACAATCAGAGATCGTTCTTGCTTTTGTCTTGATGGAGAACATGAGTGAGTGAGTGAGTTGTAATACGTCAATTTTGATACTGTTTTCATGTCAGAATTATGCAGAACTTTCTGCAGAATATTGTAAGTACCACACCGGAAACACGACCGTGGAGTAATGTCTCGACCTAGAGAGATCAGCCTCTTTCTAAGGAGTCAAACGTTTCTTCCTATCATCCCCATTTCTTCCTAGATTTTTCCATTTCAAGTGAAAGTGGCAACCAACAAATAAGTTTTGTTACATACACTGTTTTTGTAATTTGACTACTGGTGAGTACAATATTTTCTTGATGGTCCAGAGTAGGTGGTCTTATTTTAATCTACATTATTGTTTTGAGTTCACATATTCACGTGACATCGGTATGAAGTCACATACACTTATATGTATAAACTTATTATATATATGAGGTATATTTTTTATATTTACTATATGACTTAAATTTATTCTCCAATTTATAAGTTAATTGAGATTAGTTATCTAGATTTCACCAATAAGACATAAGAACGTCTCATCAACCACTTAAGAGTAAAGAGCAATGCAAAACTATTGGTGTTAAGAGTTGAAAGATATTAGACAATGTTTGAGAAAAAGAGAGATCCCACTCCTACTGTTACTTATTAGTGACAGTTTCAAGAACAATTTGTTTACAATTGAATCACCTCAGCGCAAGTAAAAAACTTCCTCAAATCCTTCACACCTCCAACACCAACATAAAAGTAAATAATTGGTGCAAAACAAAAACTACAAGAATCCATATTATTTCAACAGCCATATTATCTCCTAATGATTTTATTGTCTATTATATTTCACACAACATTAATTTTACAAATAAAACAAAAACCATATCTCATTCACTCTATTAAATACTTCAATAGGGGAATTATACTGAGCCACACAGAACTTAGAAGCTTTATGACTTTTTTCAATAGCAGATAGCCATTTAGTACCATTGATACTATCCTTCAATGTTGCAGCTTGTTCTGCAACATTTTTGTCATTCACATATCCACCAAACTGTCTAACTGCTGCATACACATTTTTCCATCTGTGAACTTGAAGACCCTTTGCAGGTGGTGGATTTGCTTGGTTCTTTTTAGGCACATAAAAGCTTACAATATATGAATATTTAAAAAAGGATCCATCACTAGGTATCACTTCAAAGAGCACTGGTGCTGTCATCTCTATTTTCTGTTTTTTGTTGTTATTACCTTGAATATAACTAAATAGTCTGAGAAAAAAAGTAAAAGATTGTTCAAGTTTAGTTATGAAGAAATTTCCATTTTGATTTTAAAATGTGAGACGTTGTCATTATAGTTTTTGAATATATCAAAATTAAAAAATGTATATAAATTGGTTAATTTAGTCTTTAAATATGTCTTTCGTTGGTTAGTCATCAATCTTCAATTTATCTTTCATTAATCTATAAAATTGTTAACAAGAGACACACTTAGAAAATGTTTTTATCATTTTTATCCATTTATAGATCAAAATTGTTTTTATTTGTTTGGTTTTTATTATTTGAATGGGGCAATCCAATAATTACTTTTTCAAAAATCAAAGTATTAGTGAAGGAGAATTTTTTTTTATTAATTACAATCACATTTGTGGTCATTTTACAACCATCACATGTGAGATGTTTGAACTCCATTCCTTAATGATACAAAGTCAAATTCTTATAATTAAATTTCCACTACAATCCAATAATTTGAGGTGGGTCTAATTTAATATTCTTGACTATGAATCCAACCACATGCCTCATAATTTTGTATTGTAAATTTATAGATATATCTTGATAGTCTTTTCAATTTTCAATGACGTCATATGTTGGACACTCAATGCGCTTGCATGGTGCTGGAATAAGATTTAGTAATCCAATCACTCGCCGCAAAATTTAGTAAAACAAAAAATAATTTGTTTTAAAATAAGATTTAAAAAAGTTAACTCCCAACACCAATTGCATTAGCTGCAACAATAGAAAATTGTCGAATGGGAGGATTGGAAATCCAAACAGATGAATTGTAGCGTCAGATTTGATAGTCTTTTCCATTTTCGATGACGTCATATATCGGACACTCAAGGCGCTTGCATGGTGCTGGAATGTTAACTTCTGAATATATTCCCAATATTGAAACTGTCAAGACACTCAAAAATAGTGAAATCTTCATTGTTGTTCACAAGAGAAGAGGGTTGAATTGATAACAAAATGTAATATCTCATCTTATTTATAAGAGAATTTTCTTTATAAAAAAGATTATATTATGTATAATGAAAAGATTCAAATTTTAATGTATTTTTATTGTTTATGTTAGTATTTTTTATCTTCATTTATGATATATATCTTTTCAATATTAATAGATATATTCAATGAGTCGTAATTTTCTATAAATATATATAAAAAAAAAAGTCGAAAAGTTAAAATAATAAATGAATTGATTAATTTTGATGTGTTTTGATTTTGTCTCTTTGATGGAAAAAAAGATGTTTTTTATGGTAAAAGAAAAACAATTATATGTTATATTATTATTGACTTTATGTTTCAAAATTAGTTAATTAGTTAATTTTTTTTTACTATTATGTTACGAAATAATTAATTTTCCTTAAATTATATTTGATCCTCATTTAACATATTGATCATTTTAATAGTAATAATATGTGTAGTCCATGACTTGAAATTTTCTATGAATACATATTCAAACTAACTCAAAAAATTAAAATAATATATGAGTTGATTAATTTTGTTTATTTTGATTTTTGTTTATATTCATCTAGAAGTTTTGAAATTTTCAAATTAATCAGAATTCATATAACATTATATTAGAAAATATTGTAAAAAAAAAGTAGAATATAATATTTTTTATGGTAAAAGAGAGACATTATTTATTTTTGTCTATTATATTATGAAATAATTATTTTTTTTTTAGAATATATGGAACAAAATAAATGACAATTAATACTCCTTACATCTTTTTTAAGTATCTATAGGAGTGTTTTACATATATTAATGATTTAAAAATTATTGATTTAATGTGTACATTTTGTGTGTTGTTATTACTAAATTGTTCATTATATATAAATGTATTTATAATTAATTTTTTACCGTTCTAAGATAAATTAGTAATAGCGAAAAAGACATATTTGAAAGAAAAAAATAGTATATGCTTCTAGTAATTGAAGTGACAATGTCAATCACAAAAAAGAGGGGTTTGAATTTTCATGTCATCTTTTTAAATTTCATGTTTAAAATTTAAAGAATTTAACTCAAAATTAATCTTGATTATGAAAATAGAACACAGAGAACGTTTTTGGTTAGTGAAAAACACATTGTAACACCCCGTTTTTCAAAGCGACGGTGCAATTTTTTTTTTCAAAAGAAATTAAAATAAAACAGAGAAATAAATAAGGTAATACCTTTGGATAAATAATTGAGTCATTATAATTTACAAGCTGCGGAAAAGTTTCTCAAAATATGAATCCAAAATATTTACACATCAAAAGTTGGTACATGTAACCCATCGAACATAACATGTCAAGCTGACAATATTAGTATAGGTACAGTCTTCCATTTTAAAATAATTACAATTCAAACGAAAGATGTATGTTCCCTCTATGTCAACCTAATCTGATCATTCTCCAAAACAAACTAAACGCCCT
>NC_021166.2:47237084-47237544 GCF_000331145.2 Cicer arietinum
CAATTTCCAAATCGATTTCCTGAAGGTTTTTAGTGAAATTTGAACTCTGGGCTTAATTCAATCGATTGGGCAATCGATTGACAGGATAGCTGAGCCCCTGACTTAATGACAATCGATTTCCAAATCGATTTTTGTCAGTCTTGCTGAATTCCTGCATGGACAAATACATTGGGAAATCGATTTTATAAATAGTTGAGCCCCTGTAACTTCCCAAATCGATTGGGAAATCGATTTCCCTACTTATCCTTCCAAAAATACATAAACTAATTCAATCACATTCATACACAATTCCACATCTGAACACTTAGCAATTCCCACACGATCACCACGACAAATTGGGTTTCGAAATAGTTTTACAATCAAAAATGCTATCACAAAATTCCCAAAACATAACACTTAGCACTTATAACACAATCACTACAACGTCATGAGCTTCGAAATAGTTTTGCAATCGAACATG
>NC_021166.2:47237772-47238811 GCF_000331145.2 Cicer arietinum
CCAAAACAAACATAATGTTTTTCAAATTCCACACAAAACACACTCATACATATTCACAAATTCAATCCACTATTCACACCAAAACACATCAATTCATTTACCCACAAACACCAACCATACACATATCAAATCTCATAAGCATTGATTATGAACACGTCAAATACGAAGAACACAATCATCACATCATACCCTTCTACACATCAAATCTCATTTCCTCAAAATCATACGATAACATTAAGTAAACAAGACATTAAGAGACTCCCCATTCTTAATACTCATTTAACTTAAACGATTTTCAAAACAAACATTAAGTAAACGTAGACATTAAGAGATTCCCCATTCTTAATACTCATTTAACTTAAACGATTTTCAAAACAAACATTAAGTAAACGTAGACATTAAGAGATTCCCCATTCTTAATACTCATTTAACTTAAACGATTTTCAAAACAAACATTAAGTAAACGTAGACATTAAGAGATTCCCCATTCTTAATACTCGTTTAACTCGAATGGTTTTCAAATTCCACAGGAAACAAACTCAAACATATTATCAAATTCAATCCACGATCCACATCAAAACACATCAATTCATTTCTCCATAAAAATCCAACCATACACATATCAAGTTTCATCAATATTAATTAAGAACACGTCAAATACGACGAACACAAATCAACACAATCCACCACTCAAACACAACAAGTTTCATTTACTCAAAATCATACATAAATGAGTTTAAATTCATTTTCCACGAAACATTCATCAATATAACCAAAACCTAACTCTAAGATTTTACCCATAAAGCCTTAGATTCATTTTCCCCCAAATCAACACTCTAACCCTAACCAAAAACCTTTCCACACAACCACAGATAAGTCCCTAAATGCAAACTAGAAGTTTGGAAGGAGCTCTTACCTTAACGTTAGCTTTTACGTTTGATTACGGTACCGTGAGTAAATCTGGTAAAATCTCTGCTCGCAACGTCGCTTCCAAAGTTGGTTCCCTAGCACCGTAGCGTGGTAGTGAGCAACTTTCCCT
>NC_021166.2:47239553-47242033 GCF_000331145.2 Cicer arietinum
ATCGACGAGTAATTTTAATCGGCATCAAAATATCTTTTTGATCATATAAACTCCAAAATATTATTAACTTTGGCTAAAAAGCCTCCGAGCCAATATCCAAAATACACAAAAATACATAAAGTATACTTTAAAATTATGGGTCTTACATTACTACCCCCCTAAAATTAGTTTCGTCCTCGAAACTATGCGTCGATAAATAACTCTGGGTGTTGTTCTCTCATCTTGCTCTCCAGTTCCCAAGTCGCATCTCCAGTAATTGGGTTCCAAATTACCTTGACCAATGAAACATCCTTGGTCCTCAATCGCTTAATCTTCCTGTCATCAATTCTCACAGGTGGTACTTCGAATGACAAGTTATCCTTCAGTTGGATTGTGTCTGGTTCGATCACATGAGATGGATCTGCAAGATATTTCCTCAGCTGTGACACATGAAACACATCATGAATATTGGACAGTATCGGAGGCAATGCAATCCGATAAGCAACAGGCCCAATTCGTGCAAAAATCTGATATGGTCCAATGAATTTCGGAGTCAACTTCTTCGATTTCAATGCTCTACCAACTCCAGTAGTAGGTGTGACTCTATGAATTTCGGAGTCAACTTCTTCGATTTCAATGCTCTACCAACTCCAGTAGTAGGTGTGACTCTTAGAAATACATGGTCACCCTGTTCGAATTCTAAAAATCTGCGACGCCTGTCCGCGTAACTTTTCTGACAATCTTGTGAAGTCTTCATTTTCTCCTTGATCTTCCTTACCTTAACTGTAGTCTGTTGCACCATCTCCGGTCCGACATTCATACTTTCACCGTCCTTATACCAACACAAGGGCGTTTGACACTTGCGCCCATATAAAGCCTCATATACGTCCACCTTGTACGGAACATCCATCTAGTACCAAACCTAAACACTAAGTATGACACCGACACATTGAGTACAATATATCATTACCTAATGATAGGACTTCCAATCCATACTAAGAATGATATTGGGTTATTGTAGAGGTAAACAAATCAAATTAATCGAGAAATCTCTATTATGGACAATTACATGGCCATGTAAACATACAATAATTTCAGTCAAAGTCTTAGCAGGCGTAAAACACAACCAAATCAAAAAGTAAAGCAGACACAGATAACTTCAAACGATTTACACAATCCATAGCAATGAAGGAATGGGTCGTCCCCGAATCAAAAGTGTAGTTAGAGTGTTACTTGCGATCTCACAGTCATGTTGAATTAGATTACCAGATGGATTCCCATCTTCAGCACTCACACAATAAATGCGTCCTCTAGCAGTAGGACGGGTAGCCCTAGCTACATTCACAACTGGTTCCACCTTTGGAGCCTTGCAATTCTTTGCAAAGGGTCCTGGTTTATGGCAATTGTAGCAAGTAGGACTGTTAAAGGTACAAGCATTAGCATAATGTCCCTCTTCTCCACATCGGAAACATCGTATCACTTGTCTCCCAAAGTATTGGTTCCATGGGTTATTATGTCCCCCGTTGTTATCATGTGGTCGATTATAAGGTTTAGCAACTTGTTTTCCCTTGTTCCGATAATTCACCCGACTAGGCCCTCCTGGGTTAAAATTCCCTCCTCGGCTAGCTCTCTTATTCTTCATATCCTCAACTTCTTTACACTTTTCCACAAGAACTTGGAAACGTTGAATTCCCAAGGGTAAGACAGAGTCTTGAATCTCATACTTTAGTCCTTCTTGGAAACGATGACACACGAATGGCTCATCAATCTCTTCACGGAAAAATCTGAAATGCCTTGATAGTGATTCAAACTTAGCAGCATATTTGCCCACGGTCATGTCCCCCTGATGCAGTTTCAGGAAATCATCACCCCGTTTAGTCCTGGTACTCATCTGGAAGTATTTGTCTAAAAACTTCCTTTTGAATGAATATCAGTTCACCTCCTCGTGAGCTGATCTCATCAACAATCTTGCACTCCTCCACCAGTACTCAGCATCCCCTAATAGCATATAAGTGGCATAGTTGACCTTCACTTCTGCCTGACAGTTAATCATTTCGAAGATCTTCTCCACTTCTTGGATCCATTGATCCGCCTTCTCTGAATTCTCATCCCCCTTAAACTTGGGAGGATTGTAACGATGAAAGTCTTCTAATCCTCTTGACTCTGCAGCCCGAATCTCTCTTCCCCTCTTTTCAAGATCACGTTGAGTTTTGGCAGCAGTCTGTGCAGCAATAGAAGCAGCCATGTTATTCATGGGCTCCGCCATTCGATCGTCCCTATTAGCATTGGCTCTTGGAATGTCATCCCTTCTTGGCGGCATGGTTTTCCTATAAAACCATCATCAAGTAGAGTCTTGACACTACTTCAATTAATTCCAAAACTAGCCTCCGACCACATCAACAGATAATAATTATTGCAGACCTGGCAACTCGACCCACCTAAACCGACGCATGATCAGATAACAACTCCCAACTTACAAGTTGACCTACAATCTATAACCA
>NC_021166.2:47242151-47243192 GCF_000331145.2 Cicer arietinum
AGGAAAAGCTTTTGGATAAATAATTGAGTCATTATAATTTACAAACAGCGGAAGAGTTTCTCCAATTATAAATCCAAAACATTTACACAACAACAAATGGTACATGGAACCCATTCAAGTAAAAAGTCAAACTGACAATATTAGTATAAGTACAGTTTTCCAAACTAAAAATACTCCAATCCAAAAAGAAGGACACCTAGTTCCTATACATCATCCTAATCTGATCATCCTACCAAAAAGCTATACACCCTGAGTATCTCCACGCGCCCCGTGAGATCCTCCTAACGTAACTGCAGTCACGCGTTCCCATCTCCATTCCCGTCCGTAGGGTACGAACCGGTAGGATCGTCCTGACTCTCATCTGAGGGCAAAGCCCAGATTTCCACAATAATTGTAAAGGGTCACCAACCGAAATTAACAGATAACACATAACATTTAAGTTTTAAATGCACAAAATAACCTTTCAACTTAGCATGCACTTTAAAAGGGTTTTCCATATGCTAAAAGTTCATATAACACTTGCCAAATAAAAATGAAATCAAAATAAAGTTCTCAATCCATCAAGTAATACATAACTAACCAAGACATTGATAAATCAATGAGCAATCTGTTATCTAACTCAAAATAAGAATTTCTACTAAGCCAATCGATTTCCAAATCGATTTCCTGAAGGTTTTTAGTGAAATTTGAACTCTGGGCTTAATTCAATCGATTGGGCAATCGATTTACAGGATAGCTGAGCCCCTGACTTAATGCCAATCGATTTTTGTCAGTCTTGCTGAATTCCTGCATAGCCAAATCGATTGGGAAATCGATTTTTTAAATAGTTGAGCCTCTGTAACTTCCCAAATCGATTTCCCTGCTTATCCTTCCAAAAATACATAAACTAATTCAATCACATTCATACACAATTCCACATTTGAACACTTAGCAATTCCCACACGATCACCACGACAAATTGGGTTTCGAAATAGTTTTACAATCAAAAATGCTATCACACAATTCCCAAAACATAACACTTAGCACTTATAACACAATCAC
>NC_021166.2:47243219-47250127 GCF_000331145.2 Cicer arietinum
GACAAACACTTGTGCAGTCTCTCACGGACAAACACAATTTACCAGGGTGTAGTCTCTCACGGACAAACACATGTGCAGTCTCTCACGGACAAACACAATTTACCAGGGTGTAGTCTCTCACGGACAAACACATGTGCAGTCTCTCACGGACAAACACAATTTACCAGGGTGTAGTCTCTCACGGACAAACACATGTGCAGTCTCTCACGGACAAACACAATTTACCAGGGTGTAGTCTCTCACGGACAAACACATGTGCAGTCTCTCACGGACAAACACAATTTACCAGGGTGTAGTCTCTCACGGACAAACACCTAGGCAGTCTCTCACGGACAAACACAATTTACCAGGGTGTAGTCTCTCACGGAGAAACACCTGTGCAGTCTCTCACGGACAAACACAATTTACCAGGGTGTAGTCTCTCACTGACAAACACAATTTACCAGGGTGTAGTCTCTCACGGACAAACACCAGTGCAGTTTCTCACGGACAAACACAATTTAGTAAAGGCAGATATTAAAAGATTCCCCGTTTTTAATACCCATTTAACTATTACAATTCGAACGACAATCATTAAGTAAATGTAGATATTAGGAGATTCCCCATTCTTAATACTCATTTAACTCTAACGATTTCCACTACAAACATTAAGTAAACTGAGATATTAAAAGATTCCCCATTTTTAATACTCGTTTAACTCTAATGATTTCCACTACAAACATTAAGTAAACTGAGATATTAAAAGATTCCCCATTTTTAATACTCGTTTAACTCTAATGATTTCCACTACAAACATTAAGTAAACTGAGATATTAAAAGATTCCCCATTTTTAATACTCGTTTAACTCTAATGATTTCCACTACAAACATTAAGTAAACTGAGATATTAAAAGATTCCCCATTTTTAATACTCGTTTAACTCTAATGATTTCCACTACAAACATTAAGTAAACTGAGATATTAAAAGATTCCCCATTTTTAATACTCGTTTAACTCTAATGATTTCCACTACAAACATTAAGTAAACTGAGATATTAAAAGATTCCCCATTTTTAATACTCGTTTAACTCTAATGATTTCCACTACAAACATTAAGTAAACTGAGATATTAAAAGATTCCCCATTTTTAATACTCGTTTAACTCTAATGATTTCCACTACAAACATTAAGTAAACTGAGATATTAAAAGATTCCCCATTTTTAATCTCATTTCCTCAAAATCATACGATAACATTAAGTAAACAAGACATTAAGAGATTCCCCATTCTTAATACTCATTTAACTTAAACGATTTTCAAAACAAGCATTAAGTAAACATAGACATTAAGAGATTCCCCATTCTTAATACTCGTTTAACTTAAATGATTTTCACGACAACATTAAGTAAACGTAGACATTAAGAGATTCCCCATTCTTAATACTCGTTTAACTCTAATCGTTTTCAAATTCCACACATAACAAACTCAAACATATTATCAAATTCAATCCACGATCCACACCTAAACACATCAATTCATTTCTCCACAAAAATCCAACCATACACATATCAAGTTTCATCAGTATTAATTAGGAACACGTCAAATACGACAAACACAAATCAACACAATCCACCACTCAAACACAACAAGTTTCATTTACTCAAAATCATACATAAATGAGTTTAAATTCATTTTTCCACGAAACATTCATCAATATAACCAAAACCTAACTCTAAGATTTTACCCATAAAGCCTTAGATTCATTTTCCCCCAAATCAACACTTCAACCCTAACAAATTCCTTTCCACACAACCACAGATAAGTCCCTAAATGCAAACTAGAAGTTTGGAAGGAGCCCTTACCTTAACGTTAGCTTTTACGTTCGATTACGGTACCGTGAGTAAATCCGGAAAAATCTCCGCTCGCAACGTCACTTCCAAAGTTGGTTCCCTAGCACCGTAGCATGGTAGTGAGCAACATTCCGTTCTATCTCTTCGCAAAACGAAGCTTAGATCTAGATGAAACGGGGAGGTTTGTGTTTGACAGTTTTGAAATCCCTAACTCCGTTTTTGAATCCGAGAAGGAGGAATGAGTTGGGAACTTGATCTTTCTCACCCACTAGCCTTCGGTTTCAATTCTCGAACTTAAAGGAAGCAAAGAAAACGAAAAATGGAGGAAGGAGGGAGATGGGTTCACGCAATAGAGGAAGAAGATGAATTTAGATTTCGTATAAGATTTCTTTCTCCCGTAACGCATTAAATTCTTCATAAAAGATTCACTGCAGTTAATTTAACTTATTCATCGACGAGTAATTCTAATCGGCATCAAAATATCTTTTTGGTCATATAAACTCCCAAAATATTAATAACTTTGGCTACAAAGCCTCCGAGTTCAATACCAAAATACACTAAAATACATAAAGTATACTTTAAAATTATGGGTCTTACACACACAATTTAACTTATCTATTTAATTTGATAATCAAAAGACTAGAAATAAATAGAGGTAAGGGAAGAGATATCACATAGAGATATATCCTAGTTCACCCAATCCGGGTTACGTTCAATCCTCACAACTGTGTGATTTTTAACTAAGTGTTCAAAACGGAGAACGTTCTTGGTTTTTACACCATCGGTCTAGATCAAGCTTCATCTGTTACAATCTTGACCTTTCAACCTAGAAATGATTTTTACAATCACCTTTCAGTCTTAAAAGGATTTTTACAAACACACACTCAATCTAACATAAAAGATATACTTGAGTTACAAATGATGTGTATGATAAAAGTGTTTGAGATCTTGAAACTTCTCAATACTTATTTGAGATAAATGAAAGAAAAACTCAGTAATAATGATCCAAAGATATAGTGAAGAGAGTTGGAGTTTGCTTGATGATTTTTTTGATTTGTTCTTGAACAAGTGTTGGTAGATTAGTAAATTGAACTATGGTCTTCATCTTCCAATTGATCTTCAATTTATAGATGTTAAAAGACTTTGAATATTCATTTTAAAATGAATATAGTTGTTGAGTAAACTTCTCAAGTGTTAGATATATTTTAAAGCAATTAAACATGTGTTTATATTGCTGTCTAGAATGTTCTTGACAATCAAAGAACGTTCTTGCTTTTGGGCTTGATGGGATACGTGAGACAGTGAGTTGTCAAATGCTAGTTTTGATACTGTTTTCATGTCAAAATTATGCAGAGCTTTTGGGTCTCATGAAAAACATGAGTGAATGAGTTGTCACATGTCCGTTAGCACTATTTTGAGTCAGATCTATGCATAATTTTCTACATATTATTGTAAGTACAATGTACTTGTGTCCTTGCTCAAAACTCATCAATTTGCAGATCAATCTTGAGTTTGTTTTCCTTATTTGGGAATTCAACTTGAGTTCTAGGTTTCACCATTGATTTAAGCAGTCTTCATACTCTCAAATATGTGGTTTAAATTGTGAAAAATTATATGTTTTAATTCTGCCCTTTAAAGGAGAATAACTAGAATGTTCTTTTGTAAAACAAGAACATTCTTTGTTTTCTGCTTTGTAAGAGTGTTGGATTTTGATAACTTTTGTGTGTCAATCATTTGTCTTAGAAACATGATGTGCTTTCTGCAAAAAGGTGCAGCAGTTGTGTCCATGTTGTCATGAGTGTCCTTGCTAATAGCTCATCAATTTGGAGTTTGATCTTGATATTTTACTTTTGAGGATATTTCATTATTGAGTGGATACTTTTGCACTTTGATGATGTGAATGACTTCTTCCTTGTTCACTTATGCAATTCATGTTCCTTAAGCAAAACTCAAGTGCAATTATTAGTAGACCTTCATTTATGTTACGAAATACTTAATTTTCCTTAAATTATATTTTATCCTCATTTAACATATTGATCATTTTAATAGTAATAATATGTGTAGTCAATGACTTGAAATTTTCTATGAATACATATTCAAACTAACTCAAAAAATTAAAATAATATATGAGTTGATTAATTTTGTTGGGTTTGAATTTTGTTTATTATGATTGAAATCAGAATTCATCTAGAAGTTTCAAAATTTTCAAATTAATCAGAATTCATATAACATTATATTAGAAAGTATTGTAAAAAATAAGTAGAATATAATATTTTTTATTGTAAAAGAGAGACATTATTTATTTTTGTCTATTATATTATGAAATAATTATTTTTTTGTTAGAATATATGGAACAAAATAAATGACAATTAATACTCCTTACATCTTTTTTAAGTATCTATAGGAGTGTTTTACATATATTAATGATTTAAAAATTATTGATTTAATGTGTACATTTTGTGTGTTGTTATTACTAAATTGTTCATTATATATAAATGTATTTATAATTAATTTTTTACCGTTCTAAGATAAATTAGTAATAGCGAAAAAGACATATTTGAAAGAAAAAAATAGTATATGCTTCTAGTAATTGAAGTGGCAATGTCAATCACAAAAAAGAGGAGTTTGAATTTTCATGTCATCTTTTTAAATTTAATGTTTAAAATTTAAAGAATTTAACTCAAAATTAATCTTGATTATGAAAATAGAACACGGAGAACGTTTTTAGGTAGTCAAAAACACACAATTTAACTTATCTATTTAATTTGATAATCAAAAGACTAGAAATAAATAGAGGTAAGGGAAGAAATATCACATAGAGATATATCCTAGTTCACCCAATCTGGGTTACGTTAAATCCTAACAACCGTGTGATTTTTAACTAAGTGTTCAAAACGGAGAACGTTCTTGGTTTTTACACCATCAGTCCAGATCAAGCTTGATCTGTTACAATCTTGGCCTTTCAACCTAGAAATGATGTTTACAATCACCTCTCAGTCTTAAAAGGATTTTTACAAACACACACTCAATCTAACATAAAAGATATACTTGAGTTACAAATGATGTGTATGATAAAAGTGTTTGAGATCTTGAAACTTCTCAATACAAATTTGAGATAAATGAAAGACAAGCTCAGTAATAATGATCCAAAGATATAGTGAAGAGAGCTGAAGTTTGCTTGAAGATTTTTTAGATTTGTTCTTGAACAAGTGTTGGTAGATTAGTAAATTGAACTATGGTCTTCATCTTCCAATTTATCTTCAATTTATAGATGTTAAAAGACTTTGAATATTCATTTTAAAATGAATATACTTGTTGATTAAACTTCTCAAGTGTTAGATATATTTTAAAGCAATTAAACATGTGTTTATATTGCTGTCTAGAATGTTCTTGACAATCAAAGAATGTTCTTGCTTTTGGGCTTGATGGGATACGTGAGACAGTGAGTTGTCAAATGCTAGTTTTGATACTGTTTTCATGTCAAAATTATGCAGAGCTTTTGGGTCTCATGAAAAACGTGAGTGAATGAGTTGTCACATGTCCGTTAGCACTATTTTGAGTCAGATCTATGCATAATTTTCTGCATATTATTGTAAGTACAATGTACTTGTGTCCTTGCTCAAAACTCATCAATTTGCAGATCAATCTTGAGTTTGTTTTCCTTATTTGGGCATTCAACTTGAGTTCTAGGTTTCACCATTGATTTAAGCAGTCTACATACTCTCAAATATGTGGTTTAAATTGTGAAAAATTATATGTTTTAATTCTGCCCTTTAAAGGATAATAACTAGAATGTTCTTTTGTAAAACAAGAACATTCTTTGTTTTCTGCTTTGTAAGAGTGTTGGATTTTGATAACTTTTGTAACACCCCGTTTTTCAAAACGAGGGTATATTTTTTTTTTTTTAAAGTAATTAAAAACGAGCAAAGTAATAAATCAGGAAATGCTTTTGGATAAATAATTGAGTCATTATAATTTACAAGCAGCGGAAAAGTTTCTCCAATTACAAATCCAAAACATTTCTACATAACATCAAATGGTACATGGAACCCATTCAAAGATGATATAAAACTGATAATATTTGTATAAGTACAGTTTTCCAAAACTAAAATACTCCAAACCAAAAAGAAGGACCCCTAGTCCCTATACATCATCCTAATCTGATCATCCTACCAAAAACTATACACCCTGAGTAATCTCCACGCGCCCCGTGAGATCCTCCTAACACAACCGCAGTCAAGCATTCCCATCTCCATCCCTGTCCGTAGGGTACGAACCAGTAGGGCCGTCCTGACTCTCATCTGAGGGCAAAGCCCAGATTTCCACAATAGTGTAAAGGGTCACCAACCAGAAAATAACAGATAACACATAGCAATTAAGTTTTTGAATGCTCAAAACAACTTTTCAACTAAGCATGCACCTTAACAGGATTTTCAATATGCGAAAAGTTCATACAATACATTGCCAATGAAAATGAAGGTAAAATGCAGTTCTCGATCTCCTAATTAACACATAATAAAACAAGACATGGATAGATTCATGAGCAATTAATCATACAACTAAAAATGAGGATTTTCACTGAGCCAATCGATTGGGCAATCGATTGGGGTGAAGATTTTTAATGAAAACAGAATCCTGGGCTGAATTCAATCGATTGGTAAATCGATTGATTGGTTCCTGAGCCCCTGGTTTCGAGCCAATCGATTTCCTAATCGATTTGGTGAGGGATTCTTAATGAAAACAGAATCCTGGGCTGAATTCAATCGATTGGTAAATCGATTGATTGGTTCCTGAGCCCCTGACTTAAGGCCTAATCGATTGGGCAATCGATTTCTTAACTGATTCCTTTGAAAATTGTTTTCGAAATCGATTGGCTAATCGATTTTGTTCATTTGGCCAAGCCCCTGTCTTCCATCCAATCGATTGGGAAATCGATTTCCCTGATCAGTTTTCCAAAAATTCATGAATTAACCTAAGTCATTCCTAATCAAGTTCACCACTTAATACTTAGCAATTCCTACGCGATTACCACGACAATTGAAATTTCGATAACCATCATACATACACACGATAATTAACA
>NC_021166.2:47260127-47261803 GCF_000331145.2 Cicer arietinum
ACATTGTACTCAATGTGTCGGTGTCATACTTAGTGTTTAGATTTGGTACTAGTTGGATGTTCCACACAAGGTGGAACATCAGCGACCTGCTGGGATGTTGTGACCTTTAGAGATTTCACGGAGTACCATCGAGTATTGTATCAGACCGTGATCCGAAGTTCACATCACATTTTTGGGAGCATTGCACGAAGCATTGGGAACAAAGCTATGATTGAGTTCACCTACAACAGTAGTTTCCACGCAAGTATTGGAATGGCTCCAGATGAGACTTTATATGGGCGCAAGTGTCAAACGCCCTTGTGTTGGTATAAGGACGGTGAAAATATGATCGTCGGACCAGAGATGGTGCAACAGACTACAGCTAAGGTAAGGAAAATCAAGGAGAAAATGAAGACTTCACAAGATCGTCAGAAGAGTTACGCGGACAAGCGTCGCAGACTTTTAGAATTCGAACAGGGTGACCATGTATTTCCGAGAGTCACACCTACTACGGGAGTTGGTAGGGCGTTAAAATCGAAGACGTTGACTCCGAAATTCATTGGACCATATCAGATTTCTGCACGAATTGGGCCTGTTGCTTATCGGATCGCATTGCCTCTGATACTGTCCAACATTCATGACGTGTTTCATGCATCACAGTTGGGGAAATATCCTGCAGATCCATCACATGTGATCGAACCAGACACAATCCAACTGAAGGATAACTTGACATTCGAAGTACCACCTGTGAGAATTGAGGACAGGAAGATTAAGCGATTGAGGACCAAGGATGTTTCGTTGGTCAAGGTGATTTGGAACCCAATTACTGGAGATGCGACTTGGGAATTGGAGAGCAAGATGAGAGAACAACACCCAGAGCTATTTATCGACGCATAGTTTCGAGGACGAAACTAATTTTAGGGGGGAGTAATGTAAGACCCATAATTTTAAAGTACACTTTATGTATTTTATATATTTTGGATTTTGACTCGGAGGCTTTTTAGCCAAAGTTAATAATATTATGGAGTTTATAGGATCAAAAAGTTATTTTGACACCGTTTAGAATTACTCGTCGATAAATAAATTTAAATTAAGTGCGGTAAATCCTTTACGGAGAATTTAATGCGTTACGGGTGAAATGGTAATTTAACAAATATCTAGATATTTTGAGATATTTGTTAAGTTATATTTAATATATATATATATATATGTTTGCTTGGAGAGAATAGAAAGAAAGGAAATTAGAAGGAAGGAAAAGGAAAAGAAAAGGTTATATAAAGGAAAGAAGGAAATAGAAAGGAAGGAAAAACAAAGAAAGGAAAAAGGAAGGAAAGAAAATTCCAATTTTCCATCTTCTTCCTCCCGTGCCTCGCGAAAACCCATTTCTTCTCCTTCTTGGTTTTGCTTTCTTTTTCGTTCCTTTTCTTCAAAACTAGTAACCCAAGGTTGGGTGAGTGTTAGAACAAAGGTTTCGCAACTCCACTCTTCCTCTTTGATCCGAAAACGAAGAAAAACGGTATTTGAGATTCAAACACAAACCCCTCCGTCTCTTCTAGATCCAAGCTTCATTTCGCGAAGAGTTAGAAGGGAAAGTTGCTCACTACCACGCCACGGTGCTAGGGGACCAATTTGGAGGCGACGTTGCGAGCGGAGATTTTTACCGGATTTGCTCGCGGTACCAGAAACGCACGTTAGAG
>NC_021166.2:47264548-47271147 GCF_000331145.2 Cicer arietinum
CCTCAGATGAGAGTCAGGACGATCCTACCGGTTCGTACCCTACGGACGGAAATGGAGATGGGAACGCTTGACTGCAGCTACGTTAGGAGGATCTCACGGGGCGCGTGGAGATTAGTCAGGGTGTTTAGTTGTGTTGTAAAATGATCAGATTAGGTTGACATAGAGGGATCAAATGTCTTTCTTTTGTATTGCATTTACATTAAAATGGAAGACTGTACCTATACTAATATTGTCAGCTTGACATGTTATTTTCGATGGGTTACAGGTACCATTTGTTGTTGGGTAAATGGTTTGGATTTATAATTGGAGTAACTTTCCCGCTGCTTGTAAATTATAATGACTCAATTATTTATCTAAAGGCATTTCTTTATTTATTTCTCTGCTTTATTTTAAATTCTTTTGAAAAAAAAAATATACCCTCGCTTTGAAAAACGGGGTGTTACAACATGCATCTAGTAAATGAAGTAGCAATGTCAATCACAAGAAATGGGGGATTTTCAGCCAAAGGTTTGTTGAAACTCTATTATTTTATTCCCTTACTAAAAAATAATAGTTTGAAGGAATTAATTTATATTGAGGAGGGGGTTGGTTGGCTTAGTGTGCTTG
This sequence comes from Cicer arietinum, assembly GCF_000331145.2. Classification (NCBI taxonomy): domain Eukaryota; kingdom Viridiplantae; phylum Streptophyta; class Magnoliopsida; order Fabales; family Fabaceae; genus Cicer; species Cicer arietinum. The sequence goes on from NC_021166.2 coordinate 47,265,155, forward strand.
GTTGAGCTATCAAATGTAGTTTGATGAATTTGATTTTGTGTTATGGATTTATCATTGGAAATGAATGGTTTCTTAATTTAATCTATTTTCCTCCGACACCCGTCTCTATATAATTTCATATTTTTATTTTTGATGTTTCAGATGGGTTTTCTATTATATGACTAACCAGCTTTTGCCCTTATCGCCACATAATACGGACCCAACAGATTGTCTTCTGGGAGCGGGACAAGTAGCACAACTAGTCGTGGTAGTGGACGCGGTGGCACTGATCATCATGGAGGACATGGTGTTACCAACCAATACAACAGTATTGGTAAGCAGATGATGATTTTTGAACTGATGTGCTTTTAGACTAATATTGCTCTGCAAACTTATCTTGTCAGTCACCGTTAAAGTTTAAATTTTGTCTTATTTTTGCTTCGATAAATAGTGTATCTTTCTTGATGCTAGATTAAGAACTGAGTTGTTAAAATAAAGAAAATTGAACAAATTCCATAGTTGCTTATTATGCCCTAGGTTTCTGCTCATTTAATTTTTTTCATTTTCAATGTTCACATACTGATTTTTTCATATCTATCTACTGAAATGACATATGCGGGAGCGGTGCTTGCGTTTAGTTGGGGGCTTTATGGACATATGATTTAAGGGAACTAGGGATACTTTTGGATACTTGCATATCCTAGTTGGCAATGTAAATTATATCCAGTTATCTGCATATTCCTTCTATACTTGTAGAAAGCATGTGTTGAGTTTAACAGTTGGGCTCCATGTGTATTCTTGATACGAGATCTATCAGCCATTGCTTGTAGACCTTCTTTTAAGTCTTAAGTACCTACTTTATTGGTGTTAACTGTAACACTCTGATTTTCAAAGCGAAAGTGTATTTTTTTTCAAAAGAAATTAAAATAAAACAGAGAAATAAATAAGGAAATACCTTTGGATAAATAATTGAGTCATTATAATTTACAAGCAGCGGAAAAGTTTCTCAAAATATGAATCCAAAGTATTAACACAACAACAAATGATACATGGAACCCATTCAAATAAGATGTCATACTGACAATATTAGTAAATGTACAGTTTTCCAGTTCAAAATAACGTAATCCAAAAGAAAGACATATGTTCCCTCTATGTCATCCTAATCTGATCATTCTACAAAAAAACTAAAGTTATACACCCTGAGTGATCTCCACGCGCCCCGTGAGATCCTCCTAACATAGCTCCAGTCAAGCATTCTCATCTACATTCCCGTCCGTAGGGTACGAACCAGTAGGATCGTCCTGGCTCTCATTTGAGGGAAAAGCCCAGATTTCCACAATAGTTGTAAATGGTCACCAACCGAAATTAACAATTAACACATAACATTTAAGTTTTTAAATGCACAAAATAACCTTTCAACTAGCATGCACCTTAAAAGGGTTTTCCATATGCTAAAAGTTCATATAACACTTGCCAAATAAAATGAAAACAAAATAAAGTTCTCAATCCATCAAGTAATACATAACTAACCAAGACATTGATAAATCAATTGAGCAATCTGTTATCTAACTCAAAATAAGAATTTCTACTAAGCCAATCGATTTCCAAATCGATTTCCTGAAGCTTTTTAGTGAAATTTGAATTCTGGGCTTAATTCAATCGATTGGGCAATCGATTTCCTGCATGGCCAAATCAATTTCTTAAGTGGTTTTGAAAAACATATTATAAAATCAATTGGCAAATCGATTATGTCAAATTAGGGAAGTCCCTTTAACTCATCCAATCGATTGGGAAATCGATTTCCCTGCATATTCTTCCAAAAATACATAAACTAACTCAAATTAAGTAAACGTAGACATTAAGAGATTCCCCATTCTTAATACTCGTTTAACTTAAACGATTTTCTCAAACACGCATTAAGTAAACCGAGATATTAAAAGATTCCCCATTTTTAATACTCGTTTAACTCTAATGGTTTTCACGCCAACATTAAGTAAACGTAGACATTAAGAGATTCCCCATTCTTAATACTCATTTAACTTAAACGATTTTCTCAAACACCCATTAAGTAAACCGAGATATTAAAAGATTCCCCATTTTTAATACTCGTTTAACTCTAATGGTTTTCAAATTCCACACAGAACGAACTCAAACGTATTCACAAATTTATTACACAATTCACGCCAAAACACAACAATTCATTTCTCCACAAAATCATTTTCACGACGACATTAAGTAAATGCAGATATTAAGAGATTCCTCATTCTTAATACTCATTTAACTTAAACGATTTTCAAAACAAACATTAAGTAAACAAGACATTAAGAGATTCCCCATTCTTAATACTCATTTAACTTAAACGATTTTCCAAAACAAACATTAAGTAAACAAGACATTAAGAGATTCCCCATTCTTCATACTCATTTAACTTAAACGATTTTCTCAAACACACATTAAGTAAACCGAGATATTAAAAGATTCCCCATTTTTAATACTCGTTTAACTTAAACGATTTTCTCAAACACACATTAAGTAAACCGAGATATTAAAAGATTCCCCGTTTTTAATACTCGTTTAACTCTAATGGTTTTCACAACAACATTAAGTAAACAAAGATATTAAAAGATTCCCCATTTTTAATACTCGTTTAACTCTAATGGTTTTCAAATTCCACACAGAACATACTCAAACATATTCACAAATTCAATCCACAATTCACACCAAAACATATCAATTCATTTATCCACAAAATCCAACCATACACATATCAAATTTCATTAGTATTAATCCAGAACACGTCAAATACGACGAACACAAATCAACCCAATCCACCACTCAAACACAACAAGTTTCATTTACTCAAAATCATACATAAATGAGTTTAAATTCATTTTCCACGAAACATTCATCAATATAACCAAAACCTAACTCTAAGATTTTACCCATAACGCCTTAGATTCATTTTCCCCCAAATCAACACTTCAACCCTAACAAATTTCTTTTCCACACAATCACAGATAAAGTCCCTAAATGCAAACTAAAAGTTTGGAAGGAACCCTTACCTTAACGTTAGCTTTTACGTTCGATTACGGTACCGCGAGTAAATCCGGTAAAAATCTCCGCTCGCAACGTCGCCTCCAAAGTTGGTTCCCTAGCACCGTAGCGTGGTAGTGAGCAACTTTCCCTTCTATCTCTTCGCGAAACGAAGCTTGGATCTAGATGAAACGGGGAGGTTTGTGTTTGACGGTTTTGAAATCCATAACTCCGTTTTTGAATCCGGGAAGAAGGAAGGAGTTGGGAACTTGATCTTTCTCACCCACTAGCCTTGGGTTTCAATTCTCGAACTTAAAGAAACGAAAAAGAAGCAAAATCAATCGAAGAAGAAAGATGGAGATGGAGTTCACGCAAGGCAGAGGAAGAAGAAGGAAAATGTTTTCTGTTTTCTTTCAGTTTTCCTTTCTTCCTTTTTCCTTCCTTTCTATTTCTTTCCTTTTTCCTTCCTTTCTATTTCTTTCCTTTTTCCTTCCTTTCTATTTCTTTCCTTTTTCCTTCCTTTCTATTTCTTTCCTTTTTCCTTCCTTTCTATTTCTTTCCTTTTTCCTTCCTTTCCTTTCTTTTCTATTTCTTTCTTTTTCCTCCACACAAACATATATATATATATTAATTACTTTTAACAAATATCTCCAAATATCTAGATATTTATTAAAATTACCATTTCACCCATAAGGCATTAAATTCTTCGTAAAAGATTCACCGCAGTTAATTTAATTTATTCATCGACGAGTAAATCTAATTGGCATCAAAATATCTTTTTGGTCATATAACTCCAAAATATTAAAAACTTTGGCTAAAAAGCCTCCGAGTTCAATACCAAAATACACTAAAATACATAAAGTATACTTTAAAATTATGGGTCTTACATTACTACCCCCCTAAAATTAGTTTCGTCCTCGAAACTATGCATCGATAAATAACTCTGGGTGTTGTTCTCTCATCTTGCTCTCCAGTTCCCATGTCGCATCTCCAGTAATTGGGTTCCAAACTACTTTGACCAACGAAACATCCTTGGTCCTCAGTTGCTTAATCTTCCTGTCATCAATTCTCACAGGTGGGACTTCGAATGACAAGTTATCCTTCAGTTGGATTCTGTCTGGTTCGATCACATGAGATGGATTTGCAAGATATTTTCTCAACTGTGACACATGAAACACGTCACGAATATTGGACAGTATCGGAGGCAATGCAATCCGATAAGCTACATGCCCAATTCGTGCAGAAATCTGATATGGTCTAATGAATTTCGGGGTCAACTTCTTCGATTTCAAGGCTCTACCTACTCCAGTAGTAGGTGTGACTCTCAGAAATACATGGTCACCCTGTTCGAATTCTAAAAGTCTGCGACGCTTGTCCGCGTAACTCTTCTGACGATCCTGTGAAGTCTTCATTTTCTCCTTGATTTTCCTTACCTTAGATGTAGTCTGTTGCACCATCTCCGGTCCGACAATCATACTTTCACCGTCCTTATACCAACACAAGGGCGTTTGACACTTGCGCCCATATAAAGCCTCATATGGTGCCATTCCAATACTTGCGTGGAAACTATTGTTGTAGGTGAACTCAATCAACGGAAGTACATCATCCCAACTTCCCCTATCATCTAATACACATGCTCTCAACAGATCTTCCAAGGACTGATTCGTCCTTTCAGTCTGTCCGTCCGTTTGTGGATGGTAAGCTGAACTCAATCATAGTTTCGTTCCCAACGCTTCGTGCAATGCTCCCCAAAAATGTGATGTGAACTTCGGATCACGGTCTGATACAATACTCGATGGTACCCCGTGTAACCTCACAATTTCAGCAATTTAGATCTCTGTTAGCTGATCTACCTTATAGGTGGTCTTTACTGGCAAAAAGTGAGCGGATTTAGCCAGTCGATCCACTATCACCCATATAAAGTCATTCTTTCTCCTTGTTTTAGGCAATCCAGTTATAAAATCCATGGAAATGCTGTCCCACTTCCATTCAGGTATATCCAAAGGTTGCAATATCCCAGCAGGTCGCTGATGTTCCACCTTTGCTTTCTGGCAAGTTAGACAAGTTGATACATACTCCGCTACATGTTTCTTCATTCCTGGCCACCAATAATTATGCCTCAAATCCTGATACATCTTTGCTGCTCCAGGATGAATACTCAACTTACTCTTATGAGCCTCTTCTAAAATTGTTTTCCTCATATCTGTAATTTCTGGTACACAAATCCTACCATTACATCGCAAATTATTATCTGATCCAATCTTGAACTTAGTTGTCTTCCCTTGCACTATTAGGTTCCTCTTCTCTCGTATTAAGACGTCATCTTGAGAATTTGCAATGTCTTCAAGTAGTCCACTCAAAATCTTAATCATTCTGAATCTCAAAATTCCCGGTGCAAACTCTACGTTCAAGTGTAGGTCTCTAAAAGCTTCCCAAAACTCTTGTTGTCTGGCCATAATTGTTGAAGACACCGATACACTTCTTCTACTCAACGCATCAGCCACTACATTGGTCTTCCCAGGGTGGTACTGCAGTGTGAAATCAAAATCCTTGAGAGTCTCCATCCATCGTCTCTGGCGCATGTTCAACTCCTTCTGATCAAACAAATATTTCAAACTTTTATGGTCACTGAACACGGTGAACATGCACCCATATAAATAGTGCATCCAGATCTTCAATGCAAAAACAACCGCGGCAAGATCCAAATCATTAGTAGGATAGTTTCTCTCCTGAATCTTCAATTGTCTTGAGGCATAAGCCACAACTTTCTTGTGTTGCATCAGAACACATCCCAACCCTTGGTGAGATGCATCACAATAAACTTCATAGGGTTCATCTGATTGCGGTAGCACCAATACTGGTGAGGTCATCAATTTTATCTTTAGTAACTGAAAATTTTCCTCACACTTCTCCGCCCATGCGAACAGTTGATCTTTTCTTGTAAGTTGTGTCAGTGGAGCCACAATCTTAGCAAAACCTTC
>NC_021166.2:47271760-47272238 GCF_000331145.2 Cicer arietinum
AATATCTCCTTCCCTTACTCGAATCTGATGGTAACCCGACTTCAAATCAATCTTCGAAAATATCGCGGCCCCTCTCAATTGATCCATTAAATCATCGATGTGTGGCAAAGGATAACGATTCTTAATAGTTGCCTTATTAAGCTGTCTATAATCCACACATAAGTGCGAGCTTCCGTCCTTCTTCTTAACTAGCAAAATTGGGGCTCCCCATGGCGATACGCTTGGCCTAATAAATTTCTTCTCCAACAAGTCTTCAATTTGGCTTTTGAGCTCATTTAATTACAATGGCGACATTCGATACGGTGCCATTGAAATAGGTCCCGTTCCTAGGTGCAAATCAATGAAAAATTCCACTTCTCTTACCAGTGGCAATCTTGGAATTTCCATTGGAAATACGTCCCGGTACTCATTGACAAGCATCACATCTTCTATGTTCACATTTATCTTTGCCTCCACATTAGCCAGAGACAAAAACTCA
>NC_021166.2:47273086-47277115 GCF_000331145.2 Cicer arietinum
GAGTCTTGAATCTCATACTTTAGTCCGTCTTGGAAACAATGACACATGAATGGTTCATCAATCTCTTCACGGAAAAACCTGAAGTGTCTCGATAGTGATTCAAACTTAGCAGCATATTCACCCACGGTCATGTTCCCCTGATGCAGTTTCAGGAAATCATCACCCAGCTTAGTCCTGGTACTCATCAGGAAGTATTTGTCTAAAAACTTCCTTTTGAATGATTCCCAGTTCACCTCCTCGTGAGCTGATCTCATCAACAATCTTGCACTCCTCCACCAGTACTCAGCATCCCCTAGTAGCATATAAGTGGCATAGTTGACCTTCACTTCTGCCTGACAGTTAATCATTTCGAAGATCTTCTCCACTTCTTGTTGATTATTATGACCTCGTTATTACAGAATATGACAATCTTTAACAAATTAAAACACTATTGAAAACAGAATACGTCTAGCATACAATCCAGATCAAGCATACAATCATACAATGTAAGATGGAAATAAAGAGTAAGAGTTAGAGAGTAGTGCACCGCGATTTTATACTGGTTCAGTCGTCAATCTGACGACCTACGTCAAGTCCCGAAATTAAACGATTTCGGCCTTTATTTCAATAGAATCTTCTAGAGTGTTTTACAGATGTTCCAGCGCTCTCGGCCTATCAATCTTAAAACTCTCTCTCTCTATTCTATCTAGCAGCCACTGTATCCCAGAGTTTATCTCCAAACTCTTCCAAGATCACATTAAGTTTCTTCTTGATGAGGCCTCTCACCAAAGAAGATAACTACCAGTTTCACCACTGGATTTTGCACAGTTGTTTCTTTACAAAACTTTGTTACAGAAAGATATAAAAGAAGTACAGAGTTTGTCTTCAATCTTTATCAATGTATCTCACACAAGAATCCGGTTGTCCATTTGAGTGTTTGTGAGATCATTCTCTTTTTCTCTCAAGAATTCTTTTTCAGCTCTCTTATTGATTATGAATAATCTTTTGGTCTTGATCTGAAAAAGCAATATCAGAATGTTATCAAAAAGTTCTTAAGAGTTGTTAAGTGTTCTTAGAGAAAATGATTGAAAACTCTTTATATAGTTTCTGAAAAACAACATCTAAATCGATTCATTGATGTGATAAAACGGGCTTAATCGATTTTCCAATCGATTATCGCAAGTCTTGTTTTTCTTGAATCTTGAAAATATATAAACTAATCGATTTCCTAATCGATTCTTTCAATACACTTTTCAGAAAATTATGTGTAGATAATATATGAATCGATTGCATAATCGATGTCAGGTGTTTTGTTTTAACAACGAAAACAAAACAATCAATTACATAGTCGATTCATTAATTCACATAATCGATTCAATAATACACATAATCAATTTGGCCACATACAAAGGGTTCCCTGTGATTTCAAATTTTTGTTTCAACCGATTTGCCAATCGATTTGGTTTAAAACAGGAACTTAGCTTATTTCAAGTAAATCGGAGTGCCAATCGATTTGGTAGCATGTTTCTGAAAAGGCTTTTACCAATTGGTTTAGCTCAATCGATTTCCTAATCGATTGATACCAAACTTGTCATGATTGAATTTTTCACAATGGATTGTCCAATCGATTGTGTATGTCACAGGCCATGTTACTTGTGAAATTTTATTTACGACATCGATTTGTCAATCGATTAGCCTAGTAAATGGATTGGCCCTGTGACTTGCCCAATCGATTACTCAATCGATTTATTGAATCAGTTGTTTGTCTTTGTGATTTGCACAGTCGATGTGCCAATCGATTAGCATACAAATCAGGTTGCCTCTGACTTGCACAATTTTTATTACTGATTGTGCCAGTCGATTGCCTAATCGATTGTGTAACCACAAACTACATGTTTCCTTACAACCCTTTTACGAAATCGATTGCCTAATCGATTTGCTCAGTAGATTTTCAACTTTTGTTGATTTCTTGAGTTTTAAGCAATTGTCTCAAGTATGTAGGGTTGAGTTGTTGTTCCTGAAATCTTTCTCAGTTAAGATGTTAGATTTATCATATGATGTATGAACATTGTATGTTTGTTAATTATGTCAAAATTAGGATTAAGAGGACTAAAGTCCAACAATCTCCCCCTTTTTGCATAAGTGACAAGCATACAATTTTAACTTGAGTTGAGCATTTCAAGATATAATATTAACAACATGATATATTTTCATAGCATCATAGGTACCATTATCAGATCATAATATCAGAATATCAGAGCATAAGTACACATGCTATTTAACAATATCAGAGTCATTTTAATAAGTCATTAGTCATCAGAGTATCAAATATGCAGCAGTATAAGCAGTGTAAAATACAAGTTATAATTTCTCTCCCCCTTTGTCAGTTAATGCAAAAAAAACATTAAAAGAAGAGAGTTCCTCCCCCTATGTTAGTAAACATAAGCATTGGGGGATGATAATGATGTTAGAAAAATAGTGTATCAGAGCAACAAATAAGCAGATTAAACAGATTATGGCACTTGATATCAGAGAGTAATTGAATAAATGTGCTAATGCATTATATATAGAAGAAAAGAATACAACAATAACAAGTCATTACAACACAACAAAGAGCCTAAAAACCTAATCTCCTAAACTGAGCTGGTTATCACTATTATCTAAGGGAGAGGTAGAGACCGCTGTATTACCCTCAGCAGGTGTCTCCTCAACGTGAGTTGCAGAACGATCTAGGGGAGTGGGATTATGTTCCTCTGTTGCTTGACAGCCGATATCCGCAATATCTTCAAAAGATAGCTTAATGCCTAAATGTGCTTGTATTGTAGCAACATCCTGAACAACTGAATTCAGAGATGCCTGGAGAGTCGTCAAGGCAGCTTCCATTCTTGCTTGTGACTCTTGCATTTTGGCGTTTTGAGCCATTTGAACTTCCATAAATTCCAGCAGTTTTGTGAAGTACTCAGGAGGAGCTGCCACTAGTTCAGCAGCTTGTTGAGGATTAGGTTGAACAGGTTCAACATTCAGTAGTGGTCTTATCCAAATACCATGCACCCTTTTCAATTGCATCTGATTGACAATTGATTCTCCAAAAATAAGGGTGGTCTTGAAAGATTATTCATTGACAAGTGACACCTTAAAATGTCTCAGAATCTTGGTGATTAATTGTGGATAGGGCAGCACCAGCTTGCTCTGTGATGCTTCCATCATGTGCCTTAGCACAATTGATTGCGTTTCAGCAAGTGTACTGAATCGTTGCAAGTAATAATAAAACGGTAGTACCGAGTGTCGAACTCAAGGATTGCGTTTTACTATTGAATTATATTTGACTACTAGAATTGAACAAAAAGGTTCCCAAGTTGATTGAAATAATAATTAAAATTGACAGCAGTAGTAAAATTGATCTTTTATAAATTGGGAAAAATGTCAGGGATGAGTTTCACTTCGAATCCAACCTTGGTGTCTAATTTGATCCTAGTTATTGAATTCCTTTATTGAATTATTACCGAATTCTCTTTGTTATTCTTGCCCTAATGTCTTAGTGACAGAACCTTTAATTCCAAAGTAACCCCTAATTCCTTAGTAGATTTAAGATTAGAATTAAGCATTACCGTATAGAAATTCTCTTGTAAACTATTGCTTTGCAACTAATTTAATTGGTTTCATGACCTGCATCTATCCCTAGACTACAAATTCATGAATTTCTCATCTCAAGCATTCGTAAAGTCCACTTCCGTTTCAAAATACAAATCGTAGAACATTTTAATGTTGATCAAGCAATAAAAAGCATTAAGCACAGAGATGAGAAAAACAATTCAATAAACTCATTCATATAACTAGAAATCAAATCAGAAAAATAAGGGTTTCATCTGGTTACACTCATCCCTAACAAATAGGGTTTAGTTACTCATGACAGAGATACAAAAGATAAGGATTAAAGAAGAATTACAAGAATGATTCATGGATGATTCTTGATAAAACTGCTTCAATGGCGTTAGAAACGGCCGTCTTTGAGTTTCTATGCTAGGGCACAAGTCTCCCAACTTCCCAATA
>NC_021166.2:47279507-47283179 GCF_000331145.2 Cicer arietinum
TCATGACAGTCTGCAAACTCCAAAAATCAAATGTCAAGAAAGTCCGATCAATCTGAGCATATGACAAGACAATAACAAAGGAAATCCAGAACGTTTAAAACGGGAACTCCAGAATGATTATTGAAGCTCAAGAAAGTTCAAACTGACAAACCAAGAACGTTAATCATTCTCCGTTTTTCTGTACAGAGACAGCAGCTCTGTTTCTCTCTGTTTTGATCTGCATTTTTATTTCTAATCTTCTCTAGCTACACTCAAGACTCAAGACAGAGAATGCACCATCCAAGATCAATGAAGAAACGTCAAGAACACTGATTTCGTTTCAGCAAGTGTACTGAATCGTTGCAAGTAATAATAAAACGGTAGTACCGAGTGTCGAACTCAAGGATTGCGTTTTACTATTGAATTATATTTGATTACTAGAATTGAACAAAAAGGTTCCCAAGTTGATTGAAATAATGTTTGAAATTAACAACAATAATAAAATTGATCTTTTATAATGAGAAAAATGTCAGGGATGAGTTTCACTTCGAATCCAACCTTGGTGTCTAATTTGATCCTAGTTACTGAATTCCTTTATTGAATTATTACCGAATTCTCTTTATTATTCTTGCCCTAATGTCTTAGTGACAGAACCTTTAATTCCAAAGTAACCCCTAATTCCTTAGTGGATTTAAGATTAGAATTAAGCATTACCGTATAGAAATTCTCTTGTAAATTATTGCTTTGCAACTAATTTAATTGGTTTCATGACCTGCATCTATCCCTAGACTACAAATTCATGAATTTCTCATCTCAAGCATTCGTAAAGTCCACTTCCGTTTCAAAATACAAATCGTAGAACATTTTAATGTTGATCAAGCAATAAAAAGCATTAAGCACAGAGATGAGAAAAACAATTCAATAAACTCATTCATATAACTAGAAATCAAATCAGAAAAATAAGGGTTTCATCTGGTTACACTCATCCCTAACAAATAGGGTTTAGTTACTCATGACAGAGATACAAAAGATAAGGGTTAAAGAAGAATTACAAGAATGATTCATGGATGATTCTTGATAAAACTGCTTCAATCGTGTTAGAAACGGCCGTCTTTGAGTTTCTATGCTAGGGCCCAAGTCTCCCAAGTTCCCCAGAGTCAAAAAGATTCCCTAAAACAGTAAAAATCTGCGTTTTTATGATTCTGGTGCGCGGAAAAACACGCTCCAAGCGCGCGTTGGCAGAGCCTGATGCTGAGAAATGCGCTCCAAGCGCTCAGGACGCGCTCCAGGCGCATTTCAGCTGCTGTCTGATGTATTTTGCATTTTTCTCATGTTTTGCTTCTGAATTTGGTCCCGGTGTCTTCATGAAAGTTGTAGATATGGATCGTATCTTTCATTAGCACTTGGAATGACACTAATTGGACATCTAGAACTCCAGATATGGCTGAAATACTCCACATATGTCATGTTGATTTTTCACCAAAATTCAGCACTGCACTAAAACAAAACGCAATGTAAAATTACGACAAATTCCTACTTAATCAACGAAATAAAAACAAAAAACATTTTATTAACTCAAAGAACAAAAATCAACAAATTGTATTAAATAAATCCTAAATTTAACTGATGATTGAGGATAAATAAGACTAAAACAGTGGGAAAATATGCATATGATGAAGAGTCATCAACAATCCATGTCCAGCTCATCCTGAGCTCTTTGGACAGTCCCCATAGTAGTAGGATATCCAGCTTCTGAACGACAACATGGTTTCCTGATTGGGGCACTAGCATCTTGGTTAAAGTGTACATAAGCATCCGATGATGGACCTTCATTTGACCAATCGGCAGCGATATAGTTTCGACAAAGCCGTCAACCATCAGATCCTTCACAACAAGGTGCCTATCAAAAGATGCTTCCCATCCTTCATCTGCAGTGTCAGCATCAGAACTGCCATCTATTGATTTCCCATGGAAGGGCAGTCCTGTAAGTGTTGAGAAATCTTCAAAGGACATGGAGATCCTTTTCCCTTTAACTTCAGCCTTGAATCCATTTTCAGTGAGCTTGAAGGTTGAGTAGAATTCCCTTATTAAACTTGGATAAGTATCAAGAGACGATGAGAGAAAATTTTCAAGACCATGAAATCTCAAATGGTCTTGGAAGCTGAATCCGTCTGAATCAAAATAAGCGAAATCCAGAGTCCTAGCCTCATGGATTTTCCTTTTGAGAAAGTCAGGTGGAATAATAGCTTCTGCACCTTTCTCTTTAGATGAAGGAGCTTTCTTTGGAGGAGGAGAAGAAACCGTTTTCTTCTTCTTCTGAGAAACTTCCTTCATGGCATTAGCCATGAGCTTCTCAGTGGGAGGCTCCTTACGTTTCTTGGATTTGCCTTGATCAATAGCAGCAACCTTGCCTTTGTCCTTGGCAAGTATCTTGTGAGTGGGAATGGGAACCCGTTTAGACATTGTTGGTGGGGGAGAAGGGGTTCGCCCACTTGAAGATGAATATGGTGATGGAGTTCGGGCTTGGGTTTGCTTAACACGAGCCATGATTGTAATGAAGTGTGTTTGAATGCAGATAGAAAATCAAGAATGATTGCAGAAACAGAGTAGGGGGATAAAGCAGAGAAATTTGAGAAATCTGGAGAAGAATGAGAAGAAATCGATTGGTAACTGTTCCTTTTTAAATCCTCAGATGCGTCAATCGATGTCCCAATCGATTATGTTACCGTTGCTGGGGAAGCACAATCGATTTAGTAATTATTGCATCTAACGGCTAGTAAAAGAAAGTCACAACGGTCATATCGTGAATCGATTCCCAAATCGATTTCGCATATTTACTCAATCGATGTCCAAATCGATGTATTTAAGGTGGAAAGGTGAACTAGTCGATTTCCAAATCGAAGCTCGGGCAGAGTTAAAAAACTTTCTGAAAGTTGAAGTCTGGGGCCAACGCAATCGATTCCTGTAAGACCCGTAATTTTAAAGTATACTTTATGTATTTTTGTGTATTTTGGATTTTGGCTCGGAGGCTTTTTAGCCAAAGTTAATAATATTTTGGAGTTTATATGATCAAAAAGATATTTTGATACCGTTTAGAATTACTCGTCGATAAATAAATTAAATTAACTGCGGTGAATCTTTTACGAAGAATTTAATGCGTTATGGGTGAAATGGTGATTTAACAAATATCTAGTTATTTTGAGATATTTGTTAGAAGTAATATATATATATATACCTATTTGTTTGGAAAGAAAAGGAAAAGAAAAGAAAAGGATATAAAAAGGAAAGAAGGAAAAAGGAAGAAAGGAAAAAGAAAGGAAAGAAAGAGAAAGGAAAGAAAAAAGGAAAATTCCATCTTCTTCCTCTGTTAACGCGCGACCCCCTTCTCCCTCCTTCCTCCATTTTTCGTTTTCTTTGCTTCCTTTCTTCAAGATTAGAAACCCAAGGCTTGGTGGGTGATAGGATAAGGATTTCTTAACTTCACTCTTCCTTGTTGATTTGAAAACGAAGAAAAACGGTGTTAGGGATTTTAAAACCGTCAAACACAAACCTCCCCGTTTCATCTAGATCTAAGCTTCATTTCGCGAAGAGATAGAAGGGAAAGTTGCTCACCACCACACTACGGTGCTAGTGAACTAACTTTGGAAGCGACGTCGCGAGCGGAGATTTTACCGAATTTACTCGCGGTACCGG
>NC_021166.2:47283451-47284312 GCF_000331145.2 Cicer arietinum
TAGATTGTGTTGATTTGTGTTCGTCGTATTTGACGTGTTCTCAGTTAATGCCCATGAAATTTGATGTGTTTTGGTGTGGATTGTGGGTTGAATTTGATAATATATTTTGAGTTTGTTTTGTTGTGGAATTTGAAAACCATTAGAGTTAAACGAGTATTAAGAATGGGGAATCTCTCAATGTCTAAGTTTACTTAATGTTGTCGTGAAAATCGTATAAGTTAAACGAGTATTAAGAAAGGGGAATCTCTTAATGTCTTGTTTACTTAATGGTTGTTTTGGAAAATCGTTTAAGTTAAATGAGTATTAAGAATGGGGAATCTCTTAATGTCTTGTTTACTTAATGTTTTGTTTTGAAAATCGTTTAAGTTAAATGAGTATTAAGAATGGGGAATCTCTTAATGTCTTGTTTACTTAATATTCGTTTTGGAAATCGTTTAAGTTAAAAGAGTATTAAGAATGGGGAATCTCTTATTATTTCTGTTTACTTAAAGTTTGTTTTGAAAATCGCTTAAGTCAAAATAGTATTAAGAATGAAGAATCTCTTAATATTTCTGTTTGCTTAATGTTTGTTGTGAAAATCGTTTAAGTTAAATGAGTATTAAAAATGGGGAATCTTTTAATATCTGCATTTGCTTAACGATTGTTGTGGATGGAGTCAGTATATGCTCATGCATTTTCATTCTTTTTGTAAATCGTGCAGACCCGTGATAGGTGGCACCTCGATAAACGGTACGGGCCCGTGATAGGCAATACGTTTATGGTTTTCGCTTTTTTGTAAATTGTGCAGACCCGTGATAGGTGGCACCTCGATAAACGATACGAGCCCGTGATAGGCAATACGTTTATGGTTTTCGCTTTTTT
>NC_021166.2:47284527-47284928 GCF_000331145.2 Cicer arietinum
ATAGTAAGACAAGAACTCAGCAAAACTGACAAAATCGATTTGGAAATCGATTGGCATCAACACAAGGGCTCAGTTATTCATTCAATCGATTTCCCAATTGATTGAATTAAGCCCAGAGTTCAGTTTTTTCTAAAACCCTTCACCCAAATCGATTTCCCAATCGATTGGCACAGTGGAATTTCTTATTTTGAGTTAGATGATCGATTGTTCAATTGGTTCATCAATGGATTGGCCAGTTGTTTATTTCCTGATTGATTTAAGACTTACTTTGCTTTTATTTTTATTTTGCAAGCATTATATGAACTTTTAGCATATGGAAAACCCTTTTAAGGTGCATGCTAGGTTGAAAGGTTATCTTGTGCATTTGAAAATTTAAATGTTATGTGTTAACTGTTAATTTC
>NC_021166.2:47285830-47289710 GCF_000331145.2 Cicer arietinum
TTGGGAGTTGTTATCTGATCATGCGTCGGTTTAGGTGGGTCGAGTTGTCAGGTCCGCAATAATTATTATGTGTTGATGTGTTCGGAAGCTAGTTTTAGAATTAATTGAAGTAGTGTTAAGACTCTACTTGATGATGGTTTTATAGGAAAAACCATACCGCCAAGAAGGGATGACGTTCCAAGAGCCAATACTAATAGGAACGATCGAATGGCGGAGGCTATGAGTAACATGGCTGCTTCTGTTGCTGCACAGACTGCTGCCAAGACTCAACGTGATCTTGAAAAGAGGGGAAGAGAGATCCGTGCTGCAGAGTTAAGAGGGTTAGAAGACTTCTGTCGTTACAATCCTCCCAAGTTTAAGGGGGATGAAAATTCAGAGAAAGCGGATCAATGGATCCAAGAAGTGGAGAAGATCTTCGAAATGATTAACTGTCAGGCAGAAGTGAAGGTCAACCATGCCACTTATATGCTATTAGTGGATGCTGAGTACTGGTGGAGGAGTGCAAGATTGTTGATGAGATCAGCTCACGAGGAGGTGAACTGGGAATCATTCAAAAGGAAGTTTTTAGACAAATACTTCCCGATGAGTACCAGGACTAAGCTGGGTGATGATTTCCTGAAACTGCATCAGGGGAACATGACCGTGGGTGAATATGCTGCTAAGTTTGAATCACTCTCGAGACATTTCAGGTTTTTCCGTGAAGAGATTGATGAACCAATCATGTGTCATCGTTTCCAAGACGGACTAAAGTATGAGATTCAAGACTCTGTCCTGCCCTTGGGAATTCAACGTTTCCAAGTTCTTGTGGAAAAATGTAGGGAAGTTGAGGATATGAAGAATAAGAGGGCTAGCCGAGGAGGGAATTTTAATTCAGGAGGCCCTAGTCGGGTGAATTATCAGAACAAGGGAAAGCAAGTTGCTAAACCTTATGATCGACCACGAACTAACAACGGTGGGCAGAATCGCCCAGGGAACCAGAATTTTGGGAGACAACTGGGACGAGTGGTTCGATGTTTCCGATGTGGGGAAGAGGGACATTATGCTAACGCTTGTACCCCTAATACTCTCACCTGCTACAATTGTCAGAAGCCAGGACACATGGCAAAGGATTGCACGACTCCGAAGGTAGAACCAGTTGTGAATGTAACAAGGGCTACTCGTCCTATCGCTAGAGGACGCGTTTATTGCGTGAGTGATGAAGCTGGAAATCCATCTGGCAATCTGATTCAACGTGACTGTGAGATTGCAGGTAGCACTCTAACTACACTTTTTGATTCGGGGCAACCCATTCCTTCATTGCTATGGATTGTGTGAATCGTTTGAAGTTATCTGTGTCGCCTCTACCTTTTGATTTGGTTGTTTCTACACCTGCTAAGACTTTGACAGTAAATTCTGCATGTTTACATTGTCAAGTAACTATACAAAATAGAGATTTCTTTATTAATTTGATTTGTTTACCTCTACAATCACTCGAGGTCATTCTCGGCATGGATTGGATGTCGTACCATTATGTGATCTTGGATCTTTCCCCCGAACCAGGAATTGTTAAGTATCTAGCCGCTAACAAACTCCGAGTGTCGCTAAGAGAAGGGACTCATGAGTTTTTGTCCCTGGCTAATGTGGAGGCAAAGATAAATGTGAACATAGAAGATGTGATGCTTGTCAATGAGTACCGGGACGTATTTCCAACGGAAATTCCAGGATTGCCACCGGTAAGAGAAGTGGAATTTTTCATTGATTTTCACCCAGGAATCGGACCTATTTCAGTGGCACCGTATCGAATGTCGCCATTGGAATTAAATGAGCTCCAAAGCCAAATTGAAGACTTGTTGGAGAAGAAATTTATAAGACCAAGTGTATCACCATGGGGAGCTCCAGTTTTGCTAGTTAAGAAGAAGGACGAAAGCTCGCGCTTATGTGTGGATTATAGACAGCTTAATAAGGCGACTATTAAGAATCGTTATCCTTTGCCGCACATCGATGATTTAATGGATCAATTGAGAGGGGCCGCGATATTTTCGAAGATTGACTTGAAGTCGGGTTACCATCAGATTCGAGTAAGGGAAGGAGATATTTAGAAAACTGCTTTCAGAACCCGTTACGGACATTATGAATATCTTGTTATGCCATTTGGAGTTATCAATGATTATTGGTGGCCAGGAATGAAGAAACATGTGGCGGAATATGTATCCACTTGTCTAACTTGTCAGAAAGCGAAGGTGGAACATCAGCGACCTGCTGGAATGTTGCAACCTTTAGATATACCTGAATGGAAGTGGGACAGCATTTCCATGGATTTTATAACCGGATTACCAAAGACAAGGAGGAAGAATGATTCTATATGGGTGATAGTGGACCGGCTGACTAAATCTGCTCACTTTTTGCCGGTAAGGACCACCTATAAGGTAGATCAGCTAACGGAGATCTACATTGCTGAAATTGTGAGGTTACACGGGGTACCATCGAGCATTGTGTCAGACCGTGATCCGAAGTTCACATCGCATTTTTGGGGAGCATTGCACGAAGCGTTGGGAACGAAGCTACGATTGAGTTCAGCTTACCATCCACAAACGGACGGACAGACTGAAAGGACAAATCAGTCCTTGGAAGATCTGTTGAGAGCATGTGTTTTAGATGATAGAGGAAGTTGGGATGATGTACTTCCGTTGATTGAGTTCACTTACAACAATAGTTTCCACGCAAGTATTGGAATGGCACCATATGAAGCTTTATACGGACGCAAGTGTCAGACGCCCTTGTGTTGGTATAAAGACGGTGAGAATATGATTGTCGGACCAGAGATGGTGCAACAGACCACAGCTAAAGTAAGGAAGATCAAGGAGAAAATGAAGACTTCACAAGATCGTCAGAAGAGTTACGCGGACAAGCGTCGCAGACTTTTGGAATTCGAACAGGGTGACCATGTATTTCTGAGAGTCACACCTACTACTGGAGTAGGTAGAGCCTTGAAATCGAAGAAGTTGACTCCGAAATTCATTGGACCATATCAGATTTCTGCACGAATTGGGCCTGTTGCTTATCAGATTGCATTGCCTCCGATACTGTCCAATATTCATGACGTGTTTCATGTGTCACAGTTGAGGAAATATCTTGCAGATCCATCTCATGTGATCGAGCCAGACACAATCCAACTGAAGGATAACCTGTGGTTCGAAGTACCACCTGTGAGAATTGATGACAAGAAGGTTAAGCGATTGAGGACCAAGGATGTTTCATTGGTCAAGGTAATATGGAACTCAATTACTGGAGATGCGACTTGGGAACTGGAGAGCAAGATGAGAGAACAACACCCAGAGTTATTTATCGACACATAGTTTCAAGGACGAAACTAATTTTAGGGGGGTAGTAATGTAAGACCCGTAATTTTAAAGTATACTTTATGTATTTTTGTGTATTTAGGATTTTGGCTCGGAGGCTTTTTAGCCAAAGTTAATAATATTTTGGAGTTTATATGATCAAAAAGATATTTTGATGCCGTTTAGAATTACTCGTCGATAAATAAATTAAATTAACTGAGGTGAATCTTTTACGAAGAATTTAATGCGTTATGGGTGAAATGGTAATTTAACAAATATCTAGTTATTTTGAGATATTTGTTAGAAGTAATATATATATATATATATATACCTATTTGTTTGGAAAGAAAAGGATATAAAAAGGAAAGAAGGAAAAAGGAAGAAATGAAAAAGAAAGGAAAGAAAGAGAAAGGAAAGAAAAAAGGAAAATTCCATCTTCTTCCTCTGTTAACGCGCGACCCCCTTCTCCCTCCTTCTTCCATTTTTCGTTTTCTTTGCTTCCTTTCTTCAAGATTAGAAACCCAAGGTTTGGTGAGTGTGAAAGAGAAGATTACTCAACTTCA
>NC_021166.2:47289762-47290243 GCF_000331145.2 Cicer arietinum
CGAAGAGATAGAAGGGAAAGTTGCTCACCACCACACTACGGTGCTAGTGGACCAACTTTAGAAGCAACGTTGCGAGCGAAGATTTTACCGGTTTTACACACGGTACCGTGTTCGCACGTTAAAGCTAACGTTAAGGTAAGGGTTCCTTCCAAACTTTTAGCTTGCATTTAGGGACTTATCTGTAGTTGTGTGGAAAGGAATTTGTTAGGGTTGAATGTATTGATTTAGGGAAAATGAATCTAAGGTTATGTAGGTAAAATCTTAGAGTTAGGTTTTGACGATATTGATGGAAGTTTCGTGGAAAACGAATTTAACTCATTTGTGTATGATTATGAGTAAATGAAATTTGATGTGTTTGAGTGTTATGTTATGTTGATTTGTGTTCGTCGTATTTGACGTGTTCTAAGTTAATACCAATGAAATTTGATGTGTTTTGGTGTGGATTGTGAATTGAATTTGATAATATGTTTGAGTTGGCTTT
>NC_021166.2:47291488-47294681 GCF_000331145.2 Cicer arietinum
GGACTTCACTATTTTGACAAAATCGATTTTCCAATCGATTTTGCAATATATTTTTCAAAACCCTTTTAAGAAATCGATTTGGAAATCGATTGACAGTAAGACAGGAACTCAACAAAACTGACAAAATCGATTTGGGAATCGATTGGCATCAACACAAGGGCTCAGTTATTCATTCAATTGATTTCCCAATCGATTGAATTAAGCCCAGAGTTCAGTTTTTTCTAAAAACCTTCACCCAAATCGATTTCCCAATCGATTGGCACAGTGGAATTTCTTATTTTGAGTTAGATGATCGATTGTTCAATTGGTTCATCAATGGATTGGCCAGTTGTTTATTGCCTGATTGATTTAAGACTTACTTTGCTTTCATTTTTATTTTGCAAGCATTATATGAACTTTTAGCATATGGAAAACCCTTTTAAGGTGCATGCTAGGTTGAAAGGTTATCTTGTGCATTTGAAAATTTAAATGTTATGTGTTAACTGTTAATTTCGGTTGGTGACCCTTTACAACTATTGTGGAAATCTGGGCTTTGCCCTCAGATGAGAGCCAGGACGATCCTACCGGTTCGTACCCTACGGATGGGAATGTAGATGGGAATGCTTGACTGGAGCTATGTAGGAGGATCTCATGGGGCGCGTGGAGATCACTCAGGGGTATAGTTTTTTGGTAGGATGATCAGATTAGGTTGATGTATAGGGACTAGACGTCCTTCTTTTTGGGTTGCAGTATTTTAATTTGGAACACTGTACCTATACTAATATTTTCTGTTTGACATTTTATTATGATGGGGTCTATGTACCACATTTTGAAATGTAAATACTTTGGATTCGTATTTTGAGAAACTTTTCCGCTGCTTGTAAATTATAATGACTCAATTATTTATCCAAAAGTATTTCCTTATTTGTTTTTCTCTGTTTTATTTTAATCTCTTTTGAAAAAAAAATACACCCTCGCTTTGAAAATCGGGGTGTTACAATTCCCAAATCGATTTTGTAAACTATGTACCAAGCTGGTAAGCGATTACCCAATTGATTGAACTGGAAAACCTTGCAAGCACCAGAAGCTTCCTGTGAATGGGTACAAAGATCAGATCTCACTAGGATCAATGATCCCTAGTTTCATCCTAATATGCAGGAAACTTTCTCTTGGCAAAGCTTTGGTAAAGATGTCAGCCAACTGTTCAGCTGTATTGACATATTCAAGCTTAATGATCCCATTTTGAAAGTGGTCCCTTATAAAATGATGTCTTACTTCTATGTGCTTGGTCCTGGAGTGCATCACTGGATTCTTAGTAATGCTTATTGCACTTGTGTTAGTACAGTTCCCAAATCAACACCAAAATTCAATAAGTGTTGTTTCATCCAAAGAATTTGGGCACAACAGCTCCCAACTGCAATGTATTCAGCTTCAACAGTTGATAGTGCAATGCTAGTCTGTTTCTTGCTAAACCAAGACACAAGGGAGTTTCCTAGTAAGTGACAAGTACCAGAAGTACTTTTCCTATCTAGTTTGCATCCGGCAAAGTCTGAATCTGAGTAACCAACTAAAGTGCAGGTTGATTCCTTAGGATACCACAAGCCTAGACTCTTAGTTCCTACTAGATATCTGAAAATCATCTTTACTGCACTAAGGTGAGACTCTTTAGGATTAGATTGGTATCTTGCACACATGCAAACACTGAACATGATGTCAGGCCTGCTTGTTGTAAGATAGAGCAATGATCCTATCATAGTCCGAAACCTAGTAACATCTACAGGTTTACCTTTCTCATCTCTGTCTAAGTAATTTCATTGACTCATGGGAGTATCAATGGACTTAAGGTTTTCAAAACTAAATTTCTTTATCAAATCATTACAGTATTTAGTTTGACTAATGAAAATGCCTTGCTTGCTTTGGTTAATTTGAAATCCCAAGAAATAGGATAGTTCACCCATCATTGACATTTCAAATTTACCTTTCATTAAATTTTCAAAATCTTTGCACAACTTATTGTTTGTAGATCCAAATATTATGTCGTCAACATACACTTGGACCAGCAAGATATCATTTCCAGTTGTCTTTGTGAAAAGGGTCTTGTCAACATTTCCTCTTAAAAAGTTTTGTTGAATGAGGAAATTGCTGAGCTTCTATTACCAAGCTCTTGGAGCTTGTTTCAACCCATAGAGGGCTTTTGATAGCTTGTACACATGATTAGGAAAATCAGGATTTTCAAAACCAGGTGTTTGGCTAACAAACACTTCCTCTTGGAGATCACCATTGAGAAAGGCGCTTTTCACATCCATTTGATAAAGATTAAAGTCCATTATACATGCATAAGCCAATAAAATTCTAATGGCTTCTAACCTAGCTACAGGGGCATAGGTTTCATCAAAATCTATTCCTTCCTCTTGACTATAACCCTTGGCTACTAGCCTAGCTTTGTTTCTGGTTATAACTCCATTTTCATCTAGTTTGTTTCTGAACACCCATCTTGTTCCTATGATGTGCTTACCTTCTGGTTTAGGTACTAGACTCCACACCTTGTTTCTCTCAAACTGGTTTAACTCCTCTTGCATATCAAGTATCCACTCACTATCTAATAGGGCTTCCTTAATGTTCTTAGGTTCAATCTGAGATACAAAAGCTGTAAAGTTGCAGAACTGTCTAAGGTTCTTCCTAGTTGCAACTCCTTTAGAGATATCCCCTATAATGTTATCTATGGGGTGGTTTCTGTTGAACTTCCATTCCCTAGGTAAATAACCAGTCCTTATAGGTTCTATACAGTCAGTTCTAGTTGGAGGTACAACTACAGTTTGTTCTAAGGTTCAGATTCTACAACTTCATCCAAAAAGTCATCAACCATATGAGGAGTTTTGTTCAAGTTTTCTGCAAATAATTCATCAAACTTTACATCAACTGACTCTTCTATGGTCTTTATTCTTTTGTTGTAGATTCTATAGGCCTTACTGGTTTGAGAGTATCCTAGAAAAATACCTTCATCTGCCTTAGGGTCAAACTTTCCTAGGTGTTCTTTGCCATTGTTCAACACAAAGCACTTACAACCAAAGATTCTAAAGTAGGAAAGGTTTGGTTTTCTACCCTTGTAAAGCTCATAGGGGGTTTTTCTAAGCAGGGGCCTAATGAGAACTCTATTGACAACATGAGTGGCTGTACTAATTGCATCTGCCCAAAAGTACTTAGGTAGGTTAGA
>NC_021166.2:47294999-47297306 GCF_000331145.2 Cicer arietinum
TTCTTAAAAGTTGAGAATGCCTCACTCTTGTGAGCCAGAAAATATGTCCATGTGAACTTGGAATAGTCATCAACCAACACATATCCATAAAGGTTACCTCCAAAGCTCTTCACTTGAGCAGGTCCAAAAAGGTCCATGTGAACTAACTGCAAAACTCTATTAGTTTTGACCATATCTATAGAGGGAAAAGAAGTTTTAACTAGCTTACTTCTTTCACAGGAATCACAAAGTCTATCCTTAGTAAATTTCCTGTTAGGGAGTCCTATAACTAGTTGTTTGCTAACCAGTCTATTTAGATGATCTATATGAATATGCGCTATACGTTTATGCCATAACCAAGTCTCATCTGAATTAGATAAAAAAACAGCATATAGTACTTGGCAAATAATTAAAATCTAACATATAAATGTTATTAATTCTATCACCAACTAACTTTATGCCTTTGTCATCTTTATGCTCAATAATACAAGATTGTGATGAAAAACTTACCTGAAATCCTTTATCACAAAGTTGGTTGATACTTAACAGATTGTGTTTTAGCCCTTCTACATACAAGACATTTTTGATTACTGCAGTTGACTCATTGCCTATGTCACCAATACCAATGATCTTTCCTCTATTGTTGTCACCATATTTGACAAAACCTCCTTCCTTTAATGTCAAGGACAGGAATTTGGATTTGTCTCCTGTCATGTGCTTTGAGCATCCGCTATCTAAATACCAAGAATGCTTAGTGGATGTCAAGCACACCTGCAACACACAATCAGAATTTTATTTTAGGTCCCCAATTTAAATTGGGTCCTGGAAGGTTAGTGTCAAAAATTTGTTTCTTTGCTATCCAAACTTGTTTCCATCCTCTGTTGGCTAGTTTTTTAAATTTGCAATTTGAAACAAAATGTCCTTTTCTGCAACAGAAATGACATGAACCAACAAAAGATGAATGTTTATTTGGTTTAGTAAAGATGTCATACATATTTCTTGAACTACCAGATTTCGGACTATGTTTGACATTTCTCTTTTGCATATAACCAATACCATATCTAGTGTTATTTCTATTAACATGCTTATTTGGGTTATATCCAAGACCAGATTTTTCATTAACATGTCTCTGGTTGCTAAGTATAACATTCAGT
Source organism: Cicer arietinum (assembly GCF_000331145.2). Classification (NCBI taxonomy): domain Eukaryota; kingdom Viridiplantae; phylum Streptophyta; class Magnoliopsida; order Fabales; family Fabaceae; genus Cicer; species Cicer arietinum. Next base: position 47,296,133 of record NC_021166.2, read on the forward strand.
TTATCTTTACTACTAGCAAACTTCAATAAATCAGATTTTAATGATGCAACATGTTTTTCAAGTTCAATGCATCTTGCAGATTTGTCATGTGAATCCTTTTTCAGTTGTTCATACAAATTTTCAATTTCTTTATGATCATTTTTCATTTGCTCAAGCATTTTCTTTGTACTTATCAACTGTTTAACAGAATTCACATACTCATCATGCAGTTCATTGAATGCTTCATGCAGTTCATCATAGGGGGGTTAGATTGAGAACTTACCTCTTTTTCTGATTCTGAGTCTGTGTTTGCCATAAGACATAAACTTGCTTCTTCTTCATCTGAAGAGGCAGAGGATTCCTCGTTGTCATTCCATGCAACATATGCTTTTCTGGTTTTGGTGGCTGGTTCCTTGCCTTTAGTCTTAGCAGTTCTATTTTTGTTTTGCAACTTGTAACACTCAGACTTTATATGGCCTGTTTTACCACACTCATAACAGGTGATTGTCTTGTTGTCACTAGTCATAGAACTGGATGGCTTTCTGAATTTGTTGTCTTTCTTCTTCAGAAATTTTTTAAACTTTTTGACAAGTAAACCAATCGCAGGCTCTTCGTCAATCTCACTGCTTGACTCATCTGAGCAACTGTCTTGTTCAGTTTTTGATTGATGCGTTTGGGCTTTCAAAGACAGTCCTTTCTTTTTCCTACTATCTTGCTCTGACTCATCTAGTCTATGCAACTCCATTTCGTGCTCCATGAGCTTTCCAAACAGTGTTGTGATGGTCATTTTTGCCAGATCTTTTGATTCAACAATAGCAATTATCTTGGGCTGCCATTCTCTTGTTAAATACCTCATGATTTTTCCAATTTGCTGTTCATTTTCTACATGTTTTCCCAGGGCATGAAGGTTGTTTATGATGTGTGTAAACCTAGTCTGCAGGTCACTTATTGATTCATCTTTCTTCATGCTAAACAATTCGTATTCATGCATGAGTGTATTAACTCGAGCTCTTTTCACGTCTGTGGTGCCTTCATGTGTTTCCTGAAGAATGTCCCACATTTCCTTTGCTGATTTACAGTTTGATACCCTGAAGAATTCTTCTGCACACAAAGCAGATGTTATAATATTCTTAGCTTTAGCATTATAACCTACCTTCTTTTTATCGTCCTCAGACCATTCGGCTCTGGGCTTGGG
>NC_021166.2:47297502-47299032 GCF_000331145.2 Cicer arietinum
AATCATCAGTTCCAGCTATTTTAGGTATGTAGGGTCCATTTTCTACAGCATCTAGAATATCAATACCACTAGCTTCTAGAAATATTAACATCCTATGTTTCCAATACATGTATGCTGCTCCATTGAAGGCAGGGGGCCTTGCAAGTGAAGCACCTTCTCCTAGAAATTCAACTGAGGCAATGTTCTTTTATGAGTATTACTCTAAAAAAGTCAGGCTCTTGATGCCAATTGTTGATTATTATGACCTCGTTATTACAGAATATGATAGTCTTTAACAAATTAAAACAATATTGAAAACAGAATACGTCTAGCATACAATCAAGATCAAGCATACAATCATACAATGTAAGATGGAAATAAAGAGTAAGAGTTAGAGAGTAGTGCACCGCGATTTTATACTGGTTCAGTCGTCAATCAGACGACCTACGTCCAGTCCCGAAATTAAACGATTTCGGCCTTTATTTCAATAGAATCTTCTAGAGTGTTTTACAGATGTTCCAGCGCTCTCGGCCTATCAATTTTAAAACTCTCTCTCTCTATTCTATCTAGCAGCCACTGTATCCCAGAGTTTATCTCCAAACTCTTCCAAGATCACAGTAAAGTTTCTTCTTGATGAGGCCTCTCACCAAAGAAGATAACTACCAGTTTCACCACTGGATTTTGCACAGTTGTTTCTTTACAAAACTTTGTTACAGAAAGATATAAAAGAAGTACAGAGTTTGTCTTCAATCTCTATCAATGTATCTCACACAAGAATCTGGTTGTCCATTTGAGTGTTTGTGAGATCATTCTCTTTTTCTCTCAAGAATTCTTTTTCAGCTCTCTTATTGATTATGAATAATCTTTTGGTCTTGATCTGAAAAAGCAATATCAGAATGTTATCAAAAAGTTCTTAAGAGTTGTTAAGTGTTCTTAGAGAAAATGATTTCTCAATCGATTTCTCAATCGATTCATTAATGTGATAAAACAGGCTTAATCGATTTTTCAATCGATTATCGCAAGTCTTGTTTTTCTTGAATCTTGAAACTATATAAACTAATCGATTCTTTTAATACACTTTTCAGAAAATTATGTGTAGATAATATATGAATCGATTGCATAATCGATGTCAGGTGTTTTGTTTTAACAACGAAAACAAAACAATCGATTACATAGTCGATTCATTAATTCACATAATCAATTCAATAATACACATAATCGATTTGGCCACATACTAAGGGTTCCCTGTGATTTCAAATTTTTGTTTCAACCGATTTGCCAATCGATTTGGTTTAAAACAAGAACTTAGCTTATTTCAAGTAAATCGGAGTGCCAATCGATTTGGTAGCATGTTTCTGAAAAGGCTTTTACCAATTGGTTTAGCTCAATCGATTGCCTAATCGATTGATACCAAACTTGTCATGATTGAATTTTTCACAATGGATTGTCCAATCGATTGTGTATGTCACATGCCATGTTACTTGTGAAATTTTATTTACGACATCGATTTGTCAATCGATTAGCCTAGTAAATGGATTGGCCCTGTGACTT
>NC_021166.2:47299153-47343402 GCF_000331145.2 Cicer arietinum
TGTATGTTTCCTTACAACTCTTTTACGAAATCGATTGCCTAATCGATTTGCTCAGTAGATTTTCAACTTTTGTTGATTTCTTGAGTTCCAAGCAATTGTCTCAAGTATGTAGGGTTGAGTTGTTGTTCTTGAAATCTTACTCAGTTAAAATGTTAGATTTATCATATGATGTATGAACATTGTATGTTTGTTAATTATGTCAAAATTAGGATTAAGAGGACTAAAGTCCAACACTTCTTGGATCCATTGATCCGCTTTCTCTGAATTCTCATCCCCCTTAAACTTGGTAGAATTGTAACGACAGAAGTCTTCTAATCCTCTTGACTCTGCAGCACGGATCTTTCTTCCCCTCTTTTCAAGATCACGTTAAGTCTTGGCAGCAGTCTGTGCAACAACAAAAGCAGCCATGTTATTCATAGATTCTGCCATTCGATCGTCCCTATTAGCATTGGCCCTTGGAACGTCATTTCTTCTTGGCGGCATGGTTTTCCTATAAAACCATCATCAAGTAGAGTCTTAACACTACTTCAAATAATTCCAAAACTAGTTTCCGAACACATCAACACATAATAATTATTGCGGACCTGACAACTCAACCCACCTAAACCGACACATGATTAGATAACAACTCCCAACTTACAGGTTGACCTACAATCTATAACCAAGGTTCCACAGCCCCGAAAGAAAACCAAACCAAGGCTCTGATACCACAATGTAACACCCCAATTTTCAAAGTGAGAGTGTATTTTTTTTTCAAAAGAAATTAAAATAAAACAGATAAATAAATAAGGAAATACCTTTGGATAAATAATTCAGTCATTATAATTTACAAGCAGCGGAAAAGTTTCTCAAAATATGAATCCAAAGTATTTACACAACAACAAATGATACATGGAACCCATTCAAATAAGATGTCATACTGACAATATTAGTAAAGGTACAGTTTTCCAGTTCAAAATAACGTAATCCAAAAGAAAGACATATGTTCCCTCTATGTCATCCTAATCTGACCATTCTACAAAAAAACTAAAGTTATACACCCTGAGTGATCTCCACACGCCCCGTGAGATCCTCCTAACATAGCTCCAGTCAAGCATTCCCATCTACATTCCCGTCCGTAGGGTACGAACCGGTAGGATCGTCCTCGCTCTCATCTGAGGGCAAACCCCAGATTTCCACAATAGTTGTAAAGGGTCACCAACCGAAATTAACAGTTAACACCTAACATCTAAGTTTTTAAATGCACAAAATAACCTTTCAACTAGCATGCACCTTAAAAGGGTTTTCCATATGCTAAAAGTTCATATAACACTTGTCAAATAAAATGAAAACAAAATAAAGTTCTCAATCCATCAAGTAATACATAACTAACCAAGACATTGATAAATCAATTGAGCAATCTGTTATCTAACTCAAAATAAGAATTTCTACTAAGCCAATCGATTTCCAAATCGATTTCCTAAAGGTTTTTAGTGAAATTTGAATTCTTGGCTTAATTCTATCGATTGAGCAATCGATTGGGCAATCGATTGACAGGATAGCTGAGCCCCTGACTTAATGCCAATCGATTTCCAAATTGATTTTTGTCAGTTTTGCTGAATTCCTGCATGGCCAAATTGATTTCTTAAGTGGTTTTGAAAAACATATTATAAAATCGATTGGCAAATCGATTATGTCAAATTAGGTTAGTCCCTGTAACTCATCCAATCGATTGGGAAATCGATTTCCCTGCATATTCTTCCAAAACCACATAAACTAACTCAATATCATTCATACACAATTCCACATCTTAACACTTAGCAATTCCCACACGATCACCACAACATCATGAGCTTCGAAATAGTTTTGCAATCAAACATGCTATCACACAATTCCAAAAGAAACATAACACTTAGCACTTATAACACAACACGGACAAACACAATTTACCAGGGTGTAGTCTCTCACGGACAAACACCTGTGCAGTCTCTCACGGACAAACACAATTTACCAGGGTGTAGTCTCTCACGGACAAACACCTGTGCAGTCTCTCACGGACAAACACAATTTACCAGGGTGTAGTCTCTCACGGACAAACACCTGTGCAGTCTCTCACGGACAAACACAATTTACCAGGGTGTAGTCTCTCACGGACAAACACCTGTGCAGTCTCTCACGGACAAACACAATTTACCAGGGTGTAGTCTCTCACGGACAAACACCTGTGCAGTCTCTCACGGACAAACACAATTTACCAGGGTGTAGTCTCTCACGGACAAACACCTGTGCAGTCTCTCACGGACAAACACAATTTACCAGGGTGTAGTCTCTCACGGACAAACACCTGTGCAGTCTCTCACGGACAAACACAATTTACCAGGGTGTAGTCTCTCACGGACAAACACCTGTGCAGTCTCTCACGGACAAACACAATTTACCAGGGTGTAGTCTCTCACGGACAAACACATGTGCAGTCTCTCACGGACAAACACAATTTACCAAGGTGCAGTCTCTCACGGACAAACACAATTTATCAGGGTGCAGTCTCTCACGGACACACACCTGTGCAGTCTCTCACGGACAAACACCTGTGCAGTCTCTCACGGACAAACACAATTTACCAGGGTGTAGTCTCTCACGGACAAACACCTGTGCAGTCTCTCATGGACAAACACAATTTACCAGGGTGCAGTCTCTCACGGACAAACACAATTTACCAGGGTGTAGTCTCTCACAGACAAACACTTGTGCAGTCTCTCACGGACAAACACCTGTGCAGTCTCTCATGGACAAACACAATTTACCAGGGTGTTGTCTCTCACGGACAAACACAATTTACTAGGGTGTAGTCTCTCACGGACAAACACCTGTGCAGTATCTCACGGACAAACACAATTTACCAGGGTGCAGTCTCTCACGGACAAACACATGTGCAGTCTCTCACGGACAAACACAATTTACCAGGGTGGAGTCTCTCACGGACATACACCTGTGCAGTCTCTCTCGGACAAACACAATTTACTAGGGTGTAGTCTCTCACGGACAAACACCTGTGCAGTCTCTCACGGACAAACACAATTTACCAGAGTGTAGTCTCTCACGGTCAAACACCTGTGCAGTCTCTCACGGAGAAACACAATTAAGTAAAGACAGATATTAAAAGATTCCCCGTTTTTAATACTCGTTTAACTCTAATGGTTTTCAGGACAACATTAAGTAAACAAAGATATTAAAAGATTCCCCATTTTTAATACTCGTTTAACTGTAATGGTTTTCAAATTCCACACAGAACATACTCAAACATATTCACAAATTCAATCCACAATTCACACCAAAACACATCAATTCATTTATCTACAAAATCCAACCATACACATATCAAATTTCATCAGTATTAATCCAGAACACGTCAAATACGACGAACACAAATCAACCCAATCCACCACTCAAACACAACAAGTTTCATTTACTCAAAATCATACATAAATGAGTTTAAATTCATTTTCCACGAAACATTCATCAATATAACCAAAACCTAACTCTAAGATTTTACCCATAACGCCTTAGATTCATTTTCCCCCAAATCAACACTTCAACCCTACCTTAACGCTACAACACTACAACACTTTCCCTAAATGCAAACTAAAAGTTTGGAAGGAGCCCTTACCTTAACGTTAGCTTTTATGTTCGATTACGGTACCGCGAGTAAATCCGGTAAAAATGTCCGCTAGCAACGTCGCCTCCAAAGTTGGTTCCCTAGCACCGTAGCGTGGTAGTGAGCAACTTTCCTTTCTATCTCTTCGCGAAATGAAACTTGGATCTAGATGAAATGGGGAGGTTTGTGTTTGACGGTTTTGAAATCCATAACTCCGTTTTTGAATCCGGGAAGAAAGAAGGAGTTGGGAACTTGATCTTTCTCACCCACTAGCCTTGGGTTTCAATTCTCGAACTTAAAGAAACGAAAAAGAAGCAAAATCAATCGAAGAAGAAAGAGGGAGATAGAGTTCACGCGAGGCAGAGGAAGAAGAAGGAAAATGTTTTCTGTTTTCTTTCAGTTTTCCTTTCTTCCTTTTTCCTTCCTTTCTATTTCTTTCCTTTTTCGTTCATTTCCTTTCTTTTCTATTTCTTTCTTTTTCCTTCCTTTCCTTTCTTTTCTATTTCTTTCTTTTTCCTTCACACAAACATATATATATATATATTTATATATATTAATTACTTTTAACAAATATCTCCAAATATCTAGATATTTATTAAAATTACCATTTCACCCATAAGACATTAAATTCTTCGTAAAAGATTCATCGCAGTTAATTTAATTTATTCATCGACGAGTAAATCTAATCGGCATCAAAATATCTTTTTGGTCATATAACTCCAAAATATTAAAAACTTTTGCTAAAAAGCCTCCGAGTTCAATACCAAAATACACTAAAATACATAAAGTATACTTTAAAATTATGGGTCTTACATTAACTTTAATATGTTTAAAACAAAAACAACAATGTGTTATTTATTCTCTCTTTTATATTTTAATTAATAATGTTTTAAGTCTTTAAAAAAATATTACCACATGTTAATTTACCGATTTTTTATATATACATAGAATAGATTTAATATTTGTCCACCAAATGATGTGTGGGCTAGAAAGAACTTTGAAATACGAGGTGCAACAGTAATGAAAATAATCTAAATAAGGTTCGTAGCTCAATCAAAAGACCGAGGTGGATTGGTGATAATGATGATGAGATTGGTGATCATATACTGCAGATCAAATTCATGAAGATGAGATTGGTGATAATGATGATTAGAAGTGTGATCATGATGCTGGTGATTTTGATGATGAGATTGGTGGTAATGATACTCGTGAGATGATGATGAAGAGTTAGATGGATAGTGATAAATTAATTTGAAGAATCAATATGTTGCAATTTGTTATGACTAAATATATTATGTTTAAACTAGATTTTATCTATATTATATTGAGTACTTAGAAATATTATTTAAATATATTATATTCTTTAGTTATATATGTTTACATGATTAACGTTATAAAATGATTTTGGTATATGAACTTTTTAGATATTGAAATCAAATTAAAAAAATTGTTTTTATTGTTCTTTTTGACATTAAAATAATGTTTTTTTTTTAAATGGTAATATTTAGTGACGGAATTGGTGACCAAATATTTAATAAAAATAACAAATTATGTCACAAATTTCGTTTCTAAATCGGTCGACATACAAAATTAATTCAAAGTGGTTGCTAAATCAGTCTCAAACTTTAGTCACTAATTCAGTCTCAAAAATCGGTCTCAAAATTCAGTCGTAAAATTCATTCACTTAATTCAGACGCTGCTCTGGTCGCAATAGCTAGCGACTAGCAGTTTACCAACGAAATTTAAAAGGTCGCTACTAGCAACAGTGACTGATTTTTAAACATTAGCGACTGATTTTTTGGTCACTAAAGGTGAAATTTCTAGTACTGAGAACGTTCTGCTCTTGTAGAGAATATTTAGTTCTTGTGGAGAACGTTCTGTTTTTGTGGAGAATATTTTGTTCTTGTGGAAAATGTTCTACTTTTCTGGTATGTACCTTTTTCCACTCCATGATCAGACTTTGGATATGATATTTGAACATTATCAACTTTGTGATTTATCTAAATTTAAGATTGTAATTATTTTTCTTCACCATCCTATCTTTCATCATAAAAATCAACATATTCATCAAACATAATATGCATAGTTCCATATATAGTTTGGGCTTTGAGATTTTATATTCTATAATATTTATAGAATGTAGAGTATTCATAAAATATACTTTGATGGCATTTTAAAACAAATTCGCTCATACTTTCTTTATCATGCAAAACATAGTAATGACATTCAAAAATATTAAAGTATGATATGTCATCATGTGAAATATAACTTTCATCAAAGAATTATTTGAAGAATGACGTTTCAAATTTCTCTTAATCATTTCTTATAGAAATGACAATTCTTTTTAAAACTCGTAAAAAGTATGATTTTGTTGAAAATTAATCTAAGTATAAAACATAGTGATTTTTCTTTAAACTGAAACATGAAGATTTTTATTTTACATCAACCATGTGGGGTTTTAAAAAATAACTTTAAAATCAATTTTACAAAGTTATCTTTCACATATCAAACATCTTTAATCTATGAAAAGTTTTTTCAACTAACAATACATGTACTTTTTGATTTGTTTATGTTTCCAAAGGTTATAGACTTTCCAAATATTTGTAATCCGATGAGGCACCATACTTTTCCATTCATGTATATTGAGAATGTCTTGTTCATGCATCCATGTTCTTTCTTGATTGTTGGATGATGTTCCTACATCACTAACTTTGTATTGATTTTTGTACCCATATTTGTTTGGGTCCTTGATGGTTAGTATATCATCTTCTAGAAGATTTTTTTCTTAGGATAACAATTTGATTCAACATGACCACTATTTGAAAACTAAGAGCACTTATTTTTTATTCTTGGAGAAAGTTCTGATATGAGACAGGAAGGTTCTTCACATGGATGAAAAAACAAAGAACGTTCTTCGTTTTTTGGAAATCGTTTTGCTTTGAATTTTTTTCCTTTTTTGTTGTAAAAACATATGGAATCAAGAAGTCAAATTTTGTTACAGTAAGAGCATCTTATAGTACCTTTCTCATCCTTCTTTCTTGACATAAAAACGTTTTGACAAATGTTTTCATTTTGAGAAGTTTTGAAACGTAAATCATCTTTGTCAAATATCCCTTCTTGAGATATCATGTTCTTTTGAAAGGTTTTAGTGGTCTTTACTAAGTTGATTAAATCATTTTTCAAATCAGGAACTTCTATTTTTAAAAAGGTTTTGTCTTCCATAGTTTTAGAACATTCTGGAATTTGATTTTTTACAATTATCTAATTGAGAAGCTTTTGTTGCTTAACCATTTTCGGATGAGATTGTTGCAGACTTTGAATGACCTTACTAAGTTCATCAACCAAAACTTGAGGTTTCTCTTTTTCCTCTTTTCCTTTACGGAGCTTTTCTTTTAATAAATAACATATTTTAGCAAGAAAGTTTAAATCACATAAAAGATTATCAAATTCTTTTTCCATTTGTTCACATAAAGGACATAGTTCATAGATGGTTACCTCATTATTTTCTTAGTTTTCCATCAAGCACATGTTGGCTTCTAACATTACTTCTTCTTTCAGAATCTTTTCCTCTAACACTTGTTAGGTGCTCAACTTTAGAAGCAATGTTTTGATGCCGATTGAATTAGCAATGTCAATCACAAGAAATGACGGTTTGATTTGTGATTTCACCTTTTTAAAATTTCCTATTAAAACTTAAAGAATTTAACTCAAGATTAATCTTGGTTATGAAAATAGAACACGAAGAACGTTTTTGGTTAATGAAAAACACACAATTTAACTTATCTATTTAATTTGATAATCCAAGACTAGAAATAAATAGGGATAAGGGAAGGCATATAACACAAAGATGTATTTTGATTCACCCAAACTGGGTTACGTTCAATCCTCACAACCGTGAGATTTTTAACTAAGTCTTCAAAACAAAGAACGTTCTTGGTTTTTAAACCACCAGACCAAATCAACCTTGATCTGTAACAATCTTCACCTTTCAACCTAAAAAGAATTTTTACAATCACCTTTCAGCCTTGAAAGGATTTTTACAAACACACTCAATGTAACATAAAAGATAGACTTGAGTTGTAAATGATGTGTATAATAAAAGTGTTTGAGATCTTGAAATTTCTCAACACTTGTTTGAGATAAACGAAAGACAAACTCAGTAGATAATGATCCAAAGATATAGTGAAGAGAGTTGGAATTTGCTTGAAGAGTTTTTTGACTTGTTACTTAAACAAGTGTTGGCAGATTTACAAATTAAACTTTTGCCTTCATTTTTCAATTGATCTTTGATTTATAGATGATAAAAGGCTTTGAATATTCATTTTAAAATGAATATAGTCGTTGGGCACACTTCCCAAGGGTCAGATATATTTTAAAGCAATTAAACATGTGTTAATCTTGTTGTTCAGAACGTTCTTGACAAATAGAGAATGTTCTTGCTTTTGGGTCTCATGAAAAACATGAATGAGTGACTGAATGAGTTGTCACATGTCTGTTGGCACTCTTTTGAGTCAGATTTATGCATAATTTTCTGCATAATATTGTATGTACAATGTACTTGTGGCCTTATTCACAACTCATCAATTTGGAGATCAATCTAGAGGTTGTTTTCCACCTTTGGGCCTTCATCATGAGTTATTGGATTCACCAATTAATAGAGCAGTCTTGATACTCTTTATATGTGGTTTATACTGTGAAAAATTATATGTTTTAATTTTGTCTTCAGAAGAGAATTAAAACCAGAATGTTCTTTTGTTAAAACTACAACATTCTCCGTTTTTGTTTTGTGTGAGTGCTTAACTTTGAGAACTATCACGTGTCAGTCCTTTGTCTCAGAAACATGATGTGTTTTCTGCTAAAAGGTGCAGCAGCAATGTCCTTGTTGTCTTGGTTGTCCTTGCTCATAGCTCATCAATTTAGAGATTGATCTTGATGTTTTGCTTTGCCTTTGTTGAACCTCTTTGATCGAATCCATCTAAAACAATCTTGTGTAGATTATTAAATTCCTTTGTAATGAATACTGATGTTTTTTAGTGCAGACAGATGTACTTTCGTAGCTCAAATCGATCTTAAATTACAACAAGTTTTTCTCTTTCTAACCCATAACGTTCTTGGATTAAAGCTGTGAAAACGGATAACGTGTGTCTGTGATGCAGTGACTTTATCATTTTTGTCCAATTTGCACTTGCTTACTTTTAGCCAACAACATTGGGGATCAGTCTTGCTTTTTATTCTTCATGCATTGTTTTTCTTTTTGTTGATCTTATGGAAATAGTATGTCCAAAATGCTCTTGAGTATATAACTATGTTCATTTGTAATGAATATTTGTGATTTGTAGTGTAGATTGATTTATTTTCATAGCCCAAATCGATCTTGAATTAAAGAAGACTTTGTTCTTTATAAATCAGAATGTTCTTGGATTAATGATGTCAAAACCAAAACAGTCTTCGTGTTTCAGACTGTTGTTCAAAATGATCTTCGTTTTTCAGAATGCTGTCAAGAATGTTCATCATTTTTTCTATTTAATAACCCGAACATTCTTCGTTTCTCATATTTGATCTTGGTTCTTTCAAATGGTCTTGATTCTGATTTATAACATAATGTGATCATTGATTGTTGTATGAATGTATTTGATCATCTTCTTCATGAAGATATTATCTTGAAAATGTAATGATCATTCTCTTGAATGATTGATATATGATGCATTTCTTTTGAGGATATTTCATTATTGAGTGGATACTTATGCACTTTGCTGAAGTGAATGGTTCCTTGCTTGTTCACTTATGCAATTCATGTTCCTTAAGAAAAACTCAAGTGCAACTATTAGTAGACCTTCATTCATAAAACCTAATCATTTATTTCATAAGTTTTGTTATCATTAAAACATACATCAAAAAGGTTTTTGCCTCAACACACCCAACCCAGGTTACGTCCAGTCTTCATAACCGTGAGATTTTTCACTAAGTGTTCAAAACGGAAAACGTTCTTGGTTTTTACACCACCAGTCCAGATCAACCTTGATCTGTTACAATCTTCACCTTTCAACCTAGAAAGGATTTTTACAATCACCGATCAACCTTGAAAGGATTTTTTACAAACACATTCAATCTAACATAAAAGATAGACTTGAGTTACAAATGATGTGTATGATAATAGTGTTTGGGATCTTGAAACTTCACAACACTTGTTTGAGATAAATGAAAGACAAACACAATAAATAATGATCCAAAGATATAATGAAGAGAGTTGAAGTTTGCTTGAAACTTTTTTTGACTTGTTACTTGAACAAGTGTTGGTAGATTTGTAAATTGAACTCTTGCCTTCATCTTCCAATTGATCCTCAATTTATAGATGTTAAAAGGCAGTGAATATTCACTTTAAAATGAATATAGTCGTTGGGCACACTTCCCAAGGGTTAGATACATTTTCAAGCAACTAAACATGTGTTTATATTGTTGTTCAGAACGTTCTTGACAATCGGAGATCGTTCTTGCTTTTGTCTTGATGGGAAACATGAGTGAGCGAGTGAGTTGTAAAATGTCAATTTTGATATTGTTTTCATGTAAGAATTATGTAGAACTTTCTGCAGAATATTGTAAGTACCACATCGGAAATACGATCATGGGGTAATGTCTCGACCTAGAGAGATCAACCTCATTCTAAGGAGTCAAAAGTTTGTTTGTATCATCCCCATTTCTTCCTAGAGTTTTCCATTTTAGGAGAAAGTAGCGACCGACAAACAAGTTTTGTTACATACACCATTTTTTTAATTTGACTATTGGTGAGTACATTATTTTCTTGATGGTTCAGAGTAGGTGGTCTGATTTTAATCTACATTATTGTTTTGAGTTCACATATTCACGTGACATCAGTATGAAGTCACATACACTTATATGTATAAACTTATTATATATATGAGGTATATTTTTTATATTTACTATATGACTTAAATTTATTCTCCTATTTATATCATAATCGAGATTAGTTAACTAGAATTCACCAATAAGACATCAGAACATCTCACCAACCACATAAGAGTTAAGAGCAATGCAAAACTTTTGGTGTTAAGAGTTGAAAGGAATTAGACAGTGGTTGAGAAAAAGAGAGATCCCATTCTTAACATTACTTATTAGTGACAGTTTCAAGAACAATTTGTTTACAATTGAATCACCTCAACACAAGTAAAAAACTTCCTCAAATACTTCACACCTCCAACACCAACATAAAAGTAAAGAATCGGTGCAAAACAAAAACTACAAAAATCCATATTTTTTCATAATGATTTTATTGTCTATTATATTTGACATAGCATAATTTTACAAATCAAACAAAAACCATATCTCATTCACTCTATTAAATAATTCAGTAGGGGAATTATACTGAGCCACAGAGAACTTGGAAGCTTTATGACTTTTTTCAATAGCAGATAGCCATTTAGTACCATTGATACTATCCTTCAATGCTGCAGCTTGTTTCGCAACATTTTTGTCATTCACATGTCCACCAAACTGTCTAATTGCTGCATACACATTTTTCCATCTTTGAACTTGAAGACCCTTTGCAGGTGGTGGATTTGCTTGGTTCTTTTTAGGCACATAAAAGCTTACAATATATGAATATTTAAAAAAGGAGCCATCACTAGGTATCACTTCAGATAGCACTGGTCCTGCCATCTCTATTTTCTGTTTGTTGTTGTTATTACCTTGAATATAACTAAATAGTCTGAGAAAAAAAGTAAAAGATTGTTCAAGTTTAGTTATGAAGAAATTTCCATTTTGGTTTTTATATGTGAGACGTTATCATAATAATTTTTGAATATATCAAAATTAAAAAACGTATATAAATTGGTTAATTTAGTCTTTAAATATGTCTTTCGTTGGTTAGTCATCAATCTTCAATTTATCTTTCATGAATATCTATAAAATTGTTAACAAGAGACACACTTAGAAAATGTTTTTATAATTTTCATCCATTTATAGATCAAAATTGTTTTTATTTGTTTAGTTTTTATTATTTGAATCGGCAATCCAATAATTACTTTTTCAAAAACCAAAGTATTGGCGGAGGAGAATTTTTTTAATTAATTACAATCACATTCATGATCATTTTACAACCATCACATGTGAGACGTTTGAACTATTCCAATCACTCGCAGCAAAAATTAGTAAAACAAAAAATAATTTGTTTTAAAATAGGATTTAAAAAAGTTACCTTGCGACACCATTTGCATTAGCTGTAACAATAGAAAATTGTCGAATGGGAGGATTGGAAATCCAAACAGATGAATTGTAGCGTCGGATTTGATAGTCTTTTCCATTTTCGATGACGTCATATATCGGACACTCAATCCGCTTGCATGGTGCTGGAATGTTAACTTCTGAATATATTCCCAATATTAAAACTGCCAAGACACTCAAAAATAGTGAAATCTACATTGTTGTTCACAAGAGGAGAGAGTTGAACTGATAACAAAATGCAATATCTCATCTTATTTATAAGAGAATTTTTTTTATAAGAAAGATTATATTATGTATAATGAAAAGATTCAAATTTTAATGTATTTTTATTGTTTACGTTAGTATTTTTTATCTTCATTTATGATATATATCTTTTTAATATTAATAGATATATTCAATGAGTCATAATTTTCTATAATTATATATAAAAAAACAGTCGAAAAGTTAAAATAATAAATGAATCAATTAATTTTGATGTGTTTTGATTGTCTCTTTGATGGAAAAAATGATATTTTTTATGGTAAAAGAAAAACAGTTATATATTATATTATTATTGACTTTATGTTTAAAAATTAGTTAATTAATTAATTTTTTTTTTACTATTATGTTACGAAATAATTAATTTTCCTTCAATTATAGTTTATCCTCATTTAACATATTTATCATTTTAATAGTAATAATATGTGTAGTCAATGACTTGAAATTTTCTATGAGTTGATTAATTTAGTTGGGTTTGAATTTTGTTTATTATGACTGAAATCAGAATTCATCTAGAAGTTTTGAAATTTTCAAATTAGTCAGAATTCATATAACATTATATTAGAAAATATTGTAAAAAAAAGTAGAATATAATATTTTTTATGGTAAAAGAGAGTCATTATTTATTTTTGTCTATTATATTATGAAATAATTATTTTTTTGTTAGAATATATGGAACAAAATAAATGACAATTAATACTCCTTACATCTTTTTTAAGTATCTATAGGAGTGTTTTACATATATTAATGATTTAAAAATTATTGATTTAATGTGTACATTTTGTGTGTTGTTATTACTAAATTGTTCATTATATATAAATGTATTTAATATTAATTTTTTACCTTCCAAGATAAATTAGTAATAGCGAAAAAGACATATTTGAAAGAAAAAAATAGTATATGCTTCTAGTAATTGAAGTAGCAATGTCAATCATGTAACACCCCGTTTTTCAAAGCGAGGGTATATTTTTTTTTTCAAAAGAATTTAAAATAAAGCAGAGAAATAAATAAAGAAATGCCTTTAGATAAATAATTGAGTCATTATAATTTACAGGCAGCGGAAAAGTTACTCCTATTATAAATCCAAACCATTTACCCAACAACAAATGGTACATGTAACCCAACGAAAATAACATGTCAAGCTGACAATATTAGTATAGGTACAGTCTTCCATTTTAAAATAAATGCAATACAAAAGAAAGGCATCTGATCCCTCTATGCCAACCTAATCTGATCATTTTACAACACAACTAAACACCCTGACTAATCTCCACGCGCCCCGTGAGATTCTCCTAACGTAGCTGCAGTCAAGCGTTCCCATCTCCATTTCCGTCCGTAGGGTAAGAACCGGTAGGATCGTCCTGACTCTCATCTGAGGGCAAAGCCTAGATTTCCACAATAATTGTAAAGGTCACCAACCGAAAATAACAGTTAACACATAACATTTAAGTTTTTGAATGCTAAAAATAACTTTAACTAAGCATGCACCTTAGCAGGATTTTCAATATGCGAAAAGTTCATACAATACTTTGCCAGTTAAAATGAAAGTAAAATGAGGTTCTCAATCCCCTAATTATAACATAACAAATCAAGACATGGATAGTTTCATGAGCAAACAGTCACACAACTAAAACTGAGGATTTTCATTGAGCCAATCGATTAGGCAATCGATTGGGGTGAAGGATTTCGATGAAACAGAATCCTGGGCTGAAATCAATCGATTGGGAAATCGATTGAGTGAGTACTGAGCCCCTGACTTAATACCAATCGATTTCCAAATCGATTTCCTGAAGGTTTTTAGTGAAATTTTGAACTCTGGCTTGATTCAATCGATTGGGCAATCGATTGACAGGATAGCTGAGCCCCTGACTTAATGGCCAATCGATTGGGCAATCGATTTCGTAAATGATTTTCGAAAAACTGATTACAAAATCGATTGGCTAATCGATTTTGTCCATTTGGCCAAGTCCCTGTTTACTATCCAATCGATTGGGAAATCGATTTACCTGTGTATTCTTTCAAAAATTCATAAACTAACTCAATCACATTCATGCATAATCCCAATTCTTAACACTTAACACTGATAACACAATTACTACGACATCATGGATTTCGAAATGGTATTGCAATCAAACATGTTATCACCAAATTCCAAAACATAACACTTAGCATTTATAACACATTACTACACAAACAAAATGAACCAACAGTTCACAAATCAACAGGGTGTAGTCTCTCATGGACAAACACAATTCCCTCAGGAACGTAAGTCGTAAACGTACTACCTATCACGGGTCCGTACCGTTTACCGAGGTGCCACCTATCCCGGGTCAGCACAACTTACCAAAACATACACGAGTAAACGAGACATTAAGAGATTCCCCGTTCTTAATTCTCATCTAACTTAAACCAGGGCGTAGTCTCTCACGGACAAACCCCTGCGCAGTCTCTCACGGACAAACGCAATTCCCGCAGGAACGTAAGTCGTAAACGTACTACCTATCACGGGTCCGTACTGTTTACCGAGGTGCCACCTATCCCGGGTCAGCACAACTTACCAAACACAATTCCCTCAGGAACGTAAGTCGTAAACGTACTACCTATCACGGGTCCGTACTGTTTACCGAGGTGCCACCCATCCCGGGTCAGCACGACTTACCAAACGTAAATCGTAAACGTACTGCCTATCACGGCCCGTACTGTTTACCAAGGTGCCACCTATCCCGGGTCAGCACGATTTACCGAAACACACATAAAAAAGCGAGACATTAAGAGATTCCCCATTCTTAATTCTCATTTAACTTAACGATTTTCAAGACAAAACATTCAGTAAATAAGTCATTAAGAGATTCCCCATTCTTAATACTCATTTACTGAAACGATTTTCAAAAACGAACATTAAGTAACCGAGACATTAAGAGATTCCCCATTCTTAATACTCATTTACTGAAACGATTTTCAAAAACGAACATTAAGTAACCGAGACATTAAGAGATTCCCCATTCTTAACGCCCAGTTAACTTAAACAATTTTCCAAACAAAATAATAAGTAACCGAGACATTAAGAGATTCCCCATTCTTAACGCCCAGTTAACTTAAACGATTTTTCTTTAAAACAAAATATTAAGTAACCGAGACATTAAGAGATTCCCCATTCTTAACGCCCAGTTAACTTAAACGATTTTCAAAACAAAATATTAAGTAACCGAGACATTAAGAGATTCCCCATTCTTAACGCCCAGTTAACTTAAACGATTTTCAAAACAAAATATTAAGTAACCGAGACATTAAGAGATTCCCCATTCTTAACGCCCAGTTAACTTAAACGATTTTTCTTTAAAACAAAATATTAAGTAACCGAGACATTAAGAGATTCCCCCTCCTTAACGTCCAGTTAACTTAAACGGTTTTCAAAACAAAATATTAAGTAACCGAGACATTAAGAGATTCCCCATTCTTAACGCCCAGTTAACTTAAACGATTTTTCTTTAAAACAAAATATTAAGTAACCGAGACATTAAGAGATTCCCCATTCTTAACGCCCAGTTAACTTAAACGATTTTTCACAAACAAACGCACATTAAGTAAACGAGACATTAAGAGATTCCCCATTCTTAACGCCCAGTTAACTTAAACGATTTTTCACAAACAAACGCACATTAAGTAAACGAGACATTAAGAGATTCCCCATTCTTAACGCCCAGTTAACTTAAACGATTTTCAAAACAAAATATTAAGTAACCGAGACATTAAGAGATTCCCCATTCTTAATACTCATTTAACTTAATGGTTTTCAAATTTCACACAACACAAACTCAACAAATTCTCACATCAAAACATATCAATTCATTTATTCACAAATCCAACCATACACATATCAAATTTCATCAATATCAATTAAGAGCATGTCAAAAACAACGAACACAAATCGACACAATCCACTACTCAAAACACACAAGTTTCATTTACCCAAAATCTTACACAATGACTTCAAATTCATTTACCACGAACCATTCATCAATATAAACAAAACCTAACTCTAAGGTTTTACCCATAACGCATTAGTTTCGTTTTTCCCCAAATCGATACATTAAACCCTAACAAATTCCTTCCCACACAACCACAGATAAGTCCCTAATGCAAACTAGAAGTTTGGAAGGAGCCCTTACCTCAACGTTAGCTTTAACGCGCGTTTCCGGTACCGCGAGTAATTCCGGTAAATTTTCCGCTCGCAAGGAGATGGAAATTTGGGAATTTCCTTCCTTTCTTTTTCTTTCCTTTGCTTTTCCTTTCTTCCTTTTTCCTTCCTTCCTTTATATACTATTTTCTTTTCCTTTTCCTTCCTTCTAGTTTTCCTTTCTTTTTCCCTCCAAGCAAACATATAAATATATAATAAATATAACTTAACAAATATCTCAAAATCTAGATATTTATTAAATTACCGTTTCACCCGAAACGCCTTAAATTCTCCGTAAAGGATTTTCCGCAGTTAAATTCAATTTATTTATCGACGAGAAATTCTAATTGGCATCGAAATATCTTTTTGATTATAAAACTCCAAAATATTATTAACTTTGGCTTAAAAACCTCCGAGCCAAAATCCAAAATACACCAAAAATACATAAATGGTACTTCAAAATTATGGGTCTTACAAATCACAAAAAAGAGGGGTTTGAATTTTCATGTCATCTTTTTAAATTTCCTGTTTAAAACTTAAAGAATTTAACTCAAAATTAATCTTGGTTATGAAAATAGAACACTGAGAACATCTTTGGTTAGTGAAAAACACACAATTTAACTTATCTATTTAATTTGATAATCAAAAGACTAGAAATAAATAGAGATAAGGGAAGAGATATCACATAGAGATATATCCTAGTTCACCCAACCCGGGTTACATTCAATCCTCACAACCGTGAGATTTTTAACTAAGGGTTCTAAACGGAGATGGTTCTTGGTTTTTACACCACCAGTCCAGATCAAGCTTGATATATTACAATCTTGACCTTTCAACCTATAAATGATTTTTACAATCACCTTTCAGTCTTAAAAGGATTTTTACAAACACACACTCAATCTAACATAAAAGATATACTTGAGTTACAAATGATGTGTATGTTAAAAGTGTTTGAGATCTTGAAACTTCTCTACACTTATTTGAGAACATTCTTTGTTTTCTGCTTTGTAAGAGTGTTGGATTTTGATAACTTTTGTGTGTCAGTCATTTATCTCAGAAACATGATGTGCTTTCTACAAAAAGGTGCAACAGTAATGTCCTTGCTGTCACGGGTGTCCTTGCTGTCACGGGTGTCCTTGCTGTCACGGGTGTCCTTGCTCATAGCTCATCAATTCTGAGATAGATCTTGATGTTTTGCTTTGCCTTAGTTGATCCTATTTTATCGAGTCTATCCAAAACAATCTTGTGTAGATTATTAAATTCCTCTGTAATTATTACAGATGATTTGTACTGTAGATAAATGTACTTTTGTAGCCCAGATCGATCTTAAATTACAACAAATTTTGCTCTTTGTAAACCAGAATATTCTTTGATTAAAGTTGTGAAAACGGAGAACGTTATTCGTTTCTATTTTGAATGATTGTTTGATTTTGACAATTTTGACAGCTGTTGTGTGCCAAGCTTTTTTGTTTTGTTCGTGTGTCAGTGATGCAGTGACTTTATCATTTATGTCCAGTTTGTACTTGCTTACTTTAGCCATCAACTTTGGGGATTAGTCTTGTTTTTTATTCTTGATGCATTGTTTTGATTTGTGTTGATCTTATGGGAATAATATGTCCAAAATGATCTTGAGTAAATAATTATGTTCCTTTGTAATGAATACTGGTGATTTGCAATATAGATTGATGTTATTTTCGTAGCCCAAATCGATCTTGAATTAAAGAAGACTTTGTTCTTTATAAACTAGAATATTCTTTGATTAATTCTGTCAAAACCATAACATTATTTGTTTTTTAGATTGTTGTCCAGATTGATCTTCTTTTATCAGACTGATGTCAAGAATGTTCTTCGTTTTTATGTTTAATGACCAGAACATTCTCCATTTCTGTTTTCTCAAATTTGATCTTGCTTCTTTCAAATGATCTTGCTTGTTTGATTATGCAATTCATCTTCCTTAAATAAAATTTAAGTGCACTCATTAGTAGATCACTATTCATAACATAAAGTTTGTTGTCATTAAACACATGCATCAAAAAGATTTTTGCATCAACAATCTCCCCCTTTTTGATAATGACAAACCTTTTGAATAAATCATAAGTTTTACGGATGGATATAAATAAAATGGAAGAATGTTTATAGATATGTAATTAAACTCCCCTTAAACACATGCAAGATTTTAATTCTTGTTATTCTAATTAAACTCTCCCTAAATATATGCAAGAGATTAATTCTTAACATTCTTCATTAATTACTTCCATCCTATATCCATTATATATTTCTCTCCCCCTTTTGGCATCTATCAAAAAGGTTGGGGAATAAAAATTGAAGTAAAAATGTAGGGAGCAATAGCATGAGTATACTTCACATAGAAATCATGTGGTTGATCATTGCATTCATATATCAAACTTGCAAGTTTGCATGTAACATCAAGTAACATAGCATGTATGATGATCAAAAATTATTTTAGTCAATATCTCAATCAAGATATGGATAATGATAACAAAAGAAATATGACATAATTATATGCAAGCATTTTAACACACTTGAAAATCTTTCAATGAATATATATTTTCTCATTTTTTTTAAATGAGTTTACTTCGGTTTTAAGAAAAAAAATATTTTTTAAAAACTCCCCCTGAATATTATGAAATTAATATCCTTTAATAATTCAAAGTTCTATAAAACAAGTAAGATGCCTCTTTTCTCTTTTTCCTATTTTCCAAGAGGCAACATTTTAATTTGAACATGATCATACTTGTTATAAATACATCCATTTTCCATTTTTCAAACTAGAGAGAATGAGCGCATACATGGAAGAGAAATAAGATGAATATGATATCATGTCAAATATAATTTCTGTCTTTACAAAATATTGTTCTGCTAATAATGTTTGTATTTTTCAAAGAATAATTTTGTTTAATGGATAAAAATATGCCAAGAAATTTGCTCACATTAAAAAAAAATTGTTTTGTTACAACAATTTTGCAACAACATAAATTAACAATAAGGCACATGTTCAAGGTTACTTTCGTTTGTAAGTGTGCATGAGGTTTTTTATTGTTGTTATTTCTATCTATCATGCTTAAAATATATTTAAGCACTTGAGATCAATTTTCACAAAAGAAATAAGCAACAAATAAGACTCATTTGCAAAGATATATATTAATATGCCTCAAAATGCTCAAATATCAAGTTTTGACTTCATGCCATAATCTTTTTGGATTAGTTTTGAGTTTTAAAGCAACAAGAAACACAAATCATTTTCATGAATACCAAAATATATTATCTTGTTGAAATCCTTCAAAAATAAATCATAAACAAGGATATATATTTAAAATATGTTGAAGAAGGATCTTTATCAAAAGTCACATTAGAAGCCATATTCAAAAAATTATACTCTATCATTAAGCAATGTATAGACTAGTAAATATATGCAAAAACAATTTGAGATCATTATAGAAAATATTTTTAAGGACGAAAAGAGGTGAATTTGTAGAAAATGATGTTAATTCATTTTATCATGATACTATGAAAGATGTTATTGTGCAAAGTGTGAAAAATACATTTAATGATTTAGACTTGACAAATCAGCCTTTGTCTAATTATTAAAGACAATAATTTTGAACATCAAACTAGATTTTCACACTTGATTATACCATCACAAAAAGTGTAAGAACAAAGAGTGAAAACATGTTGGATTTAGGATAAGAATTAGGCATATACATGTACAAGTAATGACAAAGAGTGATGTAATCAATTAAACTTTAAAGTCATACTTGCATAAAAAAAAAAGTATGCATTCTTAATTTTAAGAGCACCCAATCAATCACATAATATCATTACAAAATATTCATTCTTATCATGATGCAAATATCATAAGAATTGGGACTAAGTGTACCTCCTTTAGTGATATTGCTCAAAGATGATTTCTTTAAATGTTGTTAGTTCTTCCAAGTTCATCAAGATGTAAATGCACATTAATTAAACCAGGCATGACAACAGCCTCACCATAGTCAAGCACTTGTTGCACATAATTCCCTTTTTTGCCATATCCTCGACAATATACACAATTCTTGTATGATTGTTCAGAGGCATGTCAACTACTATAGTTATACCTCCAGCCTCAATTTTGGTATCAGTAACAAATCCCTCCAACTTGTTCTTCCAATAATTTGACCACGATGAGATGTTTTGGAGGAAAAGTAAGAAGTGAGGTAAGTGTAGGAGTGCCAAAAACAAATGGTTTGAACTAATTTTAGAACTTGTTGATATTCTTCAACAATATCATCATAATATGAAACATTAGTTTTGATTGGATGAAACATATTCACTGTCAAAAACATTCTGCTCTTTTGGAGAACGTTCTGTTTTTGTGGAGAATGTTCTGGTATGAACCTTTTTGCTTGAATTGATCTTTCTCTTAGATTTTTTTTGCCACTCCATGATCAGACTTTGGAGTTTTCATGGATGATATTTAAACATTATCAACTTTGTGATTTATCTAAATTTAACATTATAATTATTTTTCTTCACCATCCTATCTTTTATCATGAAAATCAACATATTCATCAAACATAAAATGCATAATTTTATCTATAGCTTAGACCTTGAGATTTTATATTCTCTAATATTTATACAATGTAGAGTATTCAGAATATATACTTTGATGACATTTTAAAACAAATTTTTCTCATACTTTCTTTATCAAGCAAAGCATAGTAATGACATTCAAAAATGTTAAAGTATGATATATTTTTCTTTCTTATATTTCAAAAAATCATATGAAGGTATGTTAAAGACATTTTCTAATAGAGCTAAGATTAAAAATATAGCAAAAAATTTTGATGGCTTCTCCCTAAAATTATATTTCAACACTTGATTCATTTAAAATTGTTCTAGTAATTTCTTGTAACTAATATTCTTTTAATACAATTTCATATTGTTGGAAAGTGTAAGACCCATAATTTTAAAGTACCATTTATGTATTTTTGGTGTATTTTGGATTTTGGCTCGGAGGCTTTTAAGCCAAAGTTAATAATAATTTGGAGTTTTATAATCAAAAAGGTATTTCGATGCCAATTAGAATTTCTCGTCGATAAATAAATTGAATTTAACTGCGGAAAATCCTTTACGGAGAATTTAAGGCGTTTCGGGTGAAACGGTAATTTAATAAATATCTAGATTTTGAGATATTTGTTAAGTTATATTTATTATATTTATATATGTTTGTTTGGAGGAAAAAAAAAAGGAAAACTAGAAGGAAGGAAAAGGAAAAGAAAATAGTATATAAAGGAAGGAAGGAAAAAGGAAGAAAGGAAAAACAAAGGAAAGAAAAAGAAAGGAAGGAAATTTCCAATTTCCATCTCCTTCCTCAGGTTCACGCAAGAAAACCAAAAATCCATCCTTCTCCATTTTTCGTTTTCGTTGCTTCATTTTCTTCAAAGCTAGTGACCCAAGGTTGGGTGTGAGTTAGATCAAGGTTTTCGCAACTCCACTCTTCCTCTTTGATTCGAAAACAAAGAAAGACGGTTTTGAGATCCAAACACAAACCCCTCCGTTTCTCCTAGATCCAAACCTCATTTCTCGAAGAGATAGAAGGGAAAGTTGCTCACCACCACGCTACGGTGCTAGTGAACTAATTTGGAAGCGGCGTTGCGAGCGGAAAATTTACCGGAATTACTCGCGGTACCGGAAACGCACGATAAAGCTAACGTTGAGGTAAGGGCTCCTTCCAAACTTCTAGCTTGCATTAGGGACTTATCTGTAGTTGTGTGGGAAGGAATTTGTTAGGGTTAAATGTATCGATTTGGGGAAAAACGAAACTAGTGCGTTATGGGTAAAAACCTTAGAGTTAGGTTTTGTTTATAGTGATGAATGTTTCGTGGTAAATGAATTTGAATGTCATTGTGTATGATTATGGGTAAATGAAATTTGATGTATCTGGGTGTTATGTTGCGTGATTTGTGTTCGTTGTATTTGGTGTGTTCGTACTTGATGTTTGTTAATTGGTGTGGTTGTTGTGAATTATGGTTTGAATGTGAAAGTATGTTTGAATTTGTTTCTGTGGAATTTGAAAACCATTAGAGTTAAACGAGTATTAAAAATGGGGAATCTTTTAATACCTCGGTTTACTTAATGTGTATTTGAGGAAAATGTTTAAGTTAACTGGGCGTTGAGAATGGGGAATCTCTTAATGTCTCGGTTACTTAACTATCGTTTTTGAAAATCGTTTCGGTAAATGAGTATTAAGAATGGGGAATCTCTTAATGACTCGTTTACTGAATGTTTTGCGAGAAAATCGTTTAAGTCAAAAGTATATTAAGAATGGGGAATCTCTTAATATGACTGTTTGCTTAACGTTTTGTTTTGAAAATCATTAAGTTAAATCGGTATTAAGAACGGGGAATCTCTTAATGACTTATTTAATTAATGTTGTTTGAAAGTCGTTTAAGTTAAATGGGTATTAAAAATGGGGAATCTTTTAATATCTGCATTTGCTTAACGATTGTTGTGAATGGAGTCTGTGTATGCTCATGCATTTCATTTGGTAAATTGTGTCGACCCGTGATAGGTGACACCTTGGTAAACTGTACTGACCCGTGATAGGTTGTACGTTTACGATTTACTATTTAGTAATTCGTGTTGACCCGTGATAGGTGACACCTTGGTAAACTGTACTGACCCGTGATAGGTGGTACGTTTACGAGTTACTATTTAGTAAATCGTGTTGACCCGTGATAGGTGACACCTTGGTAAACTGTACTGACCCGTGATAGGTGGTACATTTACGATTTACATTTTTGGTGAATTGTGCTGACCCGTGATAGGTGGCACCTAGGTAAACAGTACTGGTCTGTGATAGGCGGTACGTTTACGATTCCCGCTTTTTCTTTTAGTAAATCGTGTTGACCCGTGATAGGTGACACCTCGGTAAACTGTACTGACCCGTGATAGGTGGTACGTTTATGATTTACGCATTTTAGTAAATCGTGCTGACCCGTGATAGGTGGCACCTCGGTAATTGGTACTTTGGCCTGCGATAGGCGGTACAATTATGATTTACGGCCCTTCGAGGAGGGTTTTGGTTTGGAATTCCGAGTCCATGCATTTTGGCATATACGCATTGCATTAGGGTGCTTGGCACACGAGTCGTGTTTGATTGAGTTTTATGATTGAGTGATTTGAATTTGATTTATCGTGTTAATTGCGTTGAAAATGCTAAGTGTTATGTGTTGATTATTGTGTGTAAGTAAGATGGTTATCGAGATCCCAATTGCCGTGGTAATCGCGTAGAAATTGCTAAGTGTTAAGTTGTGAACTTGATTAGGAATGACTTAGGTTAATTCATGAATTTTTGGAAAAATGATCAGGGAAATCGATTTCCCAATCGATTGGATGGAAGTCAGGGGCTTGGCCAAATGAACAAAATCGATTAGCCAATCGATTTTGTAATCAGTTTTCGAAAAATCCCTTACGAAATCGATTGCCCAATCGATTGGCCATTAAGTCAGGGGCTCAGCTATCCTGTCAATCGATTGCCCAATCGATTGAATCAAGCCAGAGTTCAAAATTTCACTAAAAACCTTCAGGAAATCGATTTGGAAATCGATTGGTATTAAGTCAGGGGCTCCGTTATCCTGTCAATCGATTGCCAAATCGATTGATTCAGCCCAGGATTCTATTTTCATTAAAAATCTTCACCCCAATCGATTGCCCAATCGATTGGCTCAGTGAAAATCCTCAGTTTTAGTTGTATGATTAATTGCTCATGAATCTATCCATGTCTTGTTTTATTATGTGTTAATTAGGAGATCGAGAACTGCATTTTACCTTCATTTTCATTGGCAATGTACTGTATGAACTTTTCGCATATTGAAAATCCTGTTAAGGTGCATGCTTAGTTGAAAAGTTGTTTTGAGCATTCAAAAATTCATTAAAATCCTTCACCCCAATCGATTGCCTAATCGATTGGCTCAGTGAAAATCCTCAGTTTTAGTTGTATGATTGTTTGCTCATGAAACTATCCATGTCTTGATTTGTTATGTTATAATTAGGGGATTGAGAACCTCAGTTTACTTTCATTTTAACTGGCAAAGTATTGTATGAACTTTTCGCATATTGAAAATCCTGCTAAGGTGCATGCTTGGTTGTAAAGGACGATCCTACCGGTTCTTACCCTACGGACGGAAATGGAGATGGGAACGCTTGACTGCAGCTACGTTAGGAGAATCTCACGGGGCGCGTGGAGATTAGTCAGGGTGTTTAGTTGTGTTGTAAAATGATCAGATTAGGTTGGCATAGAGGGATCAGATGCCTTTCTTTTGTATTGCATTTATTTTAAAATGGAAGACTGTACCTATACTAATATTGTCAGCTTGACATGTTATTTTCGATGGGTTACATGTACCATTTGTTGTTGGGTAAATGGTTTGGATTTATAATAGGAGTAACTTTTCCGCTGCCTGTAAATTATAATGACTCAATTATTTATCCAAAGACATTTCTTTATTTATTTCTCTGCTTTATTTTAAATTCTTTTGAAAAAAAAAATATACCCTCGCTTTGAAAAACGGGGTGTTACAGAAAGTTCTTTGACAAGCAAATCATGTGAAATATCATTTTCATCAAAGAATGATTTGAATAATGATGTTTCAAATTTCCCTTGATCGTTTCTTATAGAAATGAGAATCCTTTTATAAAACTCTTAAAAACATGATTTGGTTGGAGATGATGTGGTAGTAATGGACATGGATAACCGTTACTTTTAGATGAGTGATAGAAGGTACAATTTGAAAAGCTGATTTTTCAACTTCTTCATGATGAAGAAACGAAGAATCATCTGGGGCTGTTTGTCAAAACAGATTCAAACGGAGAACGTTCTCCGTTATGAACAAAATAGTTTTTTTTTTTTTACAAACTAAAACATGAGAATGTTTATTTTACATCAGCCATGTGGGGTTTTAAAAAATAACTTTAAAATCAATTTTACAAAGTTGTCTTTCACATATCAAACATCTCTAATCTAAGTAAAATTATTTCAACTAATGATACATGTACCTTTGATTTGTTAGTGTTTCCAAAGGTTATAGACATTCCAAATTTTTGTAATCAGAGGAGGCACCATACTTTTCCATTTATGTGTAATAAGCATGTGTTGTTCATGTATCAATGTTCTTTCTTGATTGTTAGACGATGTTCCTGCATCACAAGTTAGTAATGATTTTGGTACCCATATTTATTTGGGTCCTTGATGGTTAGTGTATCTTTTTCTAGAATATTTTTTCTTATGATAATAGATTGGTACTTGGAGAATGTTCTGGTATGAGACAATAACATTCTTCGGTTTTAGAAAATCGTTTTGCTTTAATTTTTTTATCCCTTTTTTTGAAAAAACATATGGAATCAAGATGTCCAATTTTGTTACAATATAAGCATTTTTTATTACATTTCTCGGTCTTCTTTTTTTATATACAAAAACATTTTCATAAAGCTTTTCTTTTTGAGAATTTTTGAATCGTAAAACATTTTTGTCAAATATCTCTTCTTCAGATATCATGTTCTTTTGAAAAGTTTCAGTGGTATTTACCAAGTTGGTTAAGTACTTTTTTAATTCATGAACTTCTATTTTTAAAGAGGTATTTTCTTTCTTAGTTTCAGAACATTCTAGAAGATGATTTTGTATGGGTATCTCATTGAAAATCTTATGTTACTCAAACATTTCTAAATCAGACTGCTCCATGCTTTGAATGACCTTTCTGTGTTCGTCATTCATAGCTTGGGCATTTCTTTTTCTTTACGGAATTTCTCTTTTAATAAACTACATTTTCGAGCAAGAAAATTTGAATTACAAAAAGATTGTCAAATTCTTTTATCATTTATTCACATAAAGGACAAAGTTTAGAGATGATTACCTCATTATTTTCAATGTTTTCCACTAAGCACATGTTGTCTTCTGACATTACTTCTTCTTCCTTAATCTTTTCCTCTAGCACTTGGTAGGTGCTCAACTTTAGAGGCAGTGCTCTGATGTCAATTGAAGTAGCAAAGTCAATCACAAGAAAAAGGGGTTTGAATTGTGATTTCACCTTTTTAAAATTTACTATTAAAACTTTAAGAAGTTAACTCAAGATTAATTTTGGTTATGAAAATAGAAAACGAAGAACAATCTTGGTTAGTGAAAAACACACAATTTAACTTATCTATTTAAATTGATAATCAAAAGAGTAGAAACAAATAGATATAAGGGAAGAGATATCACACAGAGATATAAGATAGTTCACCCAACCCGGGTTACGTCCAATCCTCATAAATGTGAGATTGTTCACTAAGTGTTCAAAACAAAGAACGTTCTTGATTTTTACACCACCAGTCCAGATCAACCTTGATATGTTACAATCTTCATCTTCCAATTGATCTTTAATTTATAGATGATAAAAGGCTTTGAATATTCATTTTAAAATGATTATAGTCATTGGACACCCTTCCCAAGTGTCAGATATATTTTAAAGCAATTAAACATGTGTTTATATTGTTGTGCATAACGTTCTTGACAAACGGAGAACATTTTAGCTTTGGGGTCTCATGGAAAACATGAATGAACGAGTGAATGAGTTGTCGCAAGTTAGTTGGCACTATTTTGAATTAGATTTATGTAGAACTTTCTGCAGAATATTGTAAGTACAATGTACTTGTATCCTTGCTCACAACTCATCATTTTGGAGATCAATCTTGAGGTTGTTTTCAACCTTTGGTTATTGATCTCGATTTATTGGTTTCACCAATGATTTAAGCAGTCTTGATACTCATTAACATGTGGTTTAAACTGTGGAAAATTATATGTTTTAATTATGTCTTTAAAAGATAATTAAAACCAAAATATTCTTTTGTAAAAACAAGAACATTCTTTGTTTCTATTTTGTATGAGTGCTAAACTTTGACAACTATTACGTGTTAGTCATTAGTGTCATAAACATGATGTGCTTTCTGCAAAAAGATACAAGAGCAATATCCATGTTGTCATCGTTGTCCTTTCTCATAGCTCATCAGTTTGGATATTGATCTTGATATTTTGCTTTGCCTTTGTTGATCCCCTTTGATCGAATCTATCTAAAACAATCTTGTGTAGATTATTAAATTCTTCTGTAATGAATACTGATGTTTTTTAGTGTACATAAATGTACTTTCGTAGTTTATATCGATCTTAAACTACAACAGTTTTTCTCTTTGTAACCCATAAGTTCTTTGATTAAAGTTGTGAAAACGGAGAATGTTCTTCGTTTCCATTTTGGGTGATTGCTGGATTTTGACAATTTTGAAAACTGTTGCATGCCAAGCTTTTTTGTTATGTACGTGTGTCAATGATGCAGTGACTTTATCATTTCTGTCCAGTTTGTACTTGCTTACTTTTAGCCATCAACTTTAGGGATTAATCTTGCTTTTTATTCTTGAGGCATTGCTTTGCTTTTTGTTGATCTTATGGAAATAACCTGTCCAAAATGATCTTGAGTATATAATTATGTTCCTTTGTAATAAATATTGGTGATTCGTAATGTAGATTGATTTATTTTCATAACCCAAATCGATCTTGAATTAAAGAAGACTTTGTTCTTTATAAATGATGACTCTTCATCATATGCATATGTTTCATTGTTTTTAGTCTTATCTATCTTTAATCATTAGCTAATTTGAAGAGTTATTTGATATATTTTATTGGTTTTAGTTCTTTGATTTAATGAAATATTTATGTTCTTATTTCCTTGGTTAAGTAGAGATTTTTCGTAGTTTTGGGTATTTTCTTTGCTTTAGTGCAGTGCTGAATTTTAGTGAGAAATCAACATGAACTATGTGTGGTTTTTCGGCCATATATGGAGTTGTAGATATCCAATTGGAGTCAAACCAAGTGAAAATGAAAACTAAGATCTATAACTATAACTTTCATGTAGACACTGGAACCCCATTCAGAATTAAAAGAGGATAAAAATGCAGAAAACATCAAACATAAGATGTTGTGCGCCTGAAGCGCAACAGCTGCGCCCGGGGCACATTTCCCCCCTTTTGAATCTGTTGAGTTGCGCTTGAAGCGCAAATTCCGCGCCTGAAGCGCATGTCACACGGAACCATTCATTAAAGTGCATTTTTTTTTTTTACTTTATAGGCATGTTTTTGACTATTGGGGAGTTTGAAGACTTGTGCCCTAGCATAAAACTCAAATACGACCGTTTCTAACACCATTGGAGCAGTTTTATCAAGAATCATTCATGAATCTTTCTTGTAATCCTTCTCTAATCTCTATCTTTTTTATCTCTGTGATGAGTAACTAAACCTTGTTTGTTAGGGATGAGTGTAACAAGATGAAACCCTTATTTTTCTGATTTGATTTCTAGTTATATGAATGAGTTTATTGAATTATTTTTCTCATCTTTGTGCTTAATAATTTTTATTGCTTGATCAACATTAAAATGTTCTACGATTCGTATTTTGAAACGGAAGTGGACTTTACGAATGTTTGAGATGAGAAATTCAAGAATGTATAGTCTACGGATAGATGCAAGTTATGAAACCAATTATATTAGCTGTAGATGCAATAGTTTAAAAAGAGAATTCCTATACAGTAATGCTTAATTCTAATCTTAAATCCACTAAGGAATTAGGGGTTACTTTGGAATTAAAGGTACTGTCACTAAGACATTAGGGCAAGAATAATAAAGATAATTCGGTAATAATTCAATAAATGAATTCAGTAACTAGGATCAAATAAGACACCAAGGTTGGATTCGAAGTGAAACGCATCCCTGACATTTTTCTTATTACAAATGATCAATTTTATTATCGTTGTTAGTTTTAAATATTATTTCAATCAAATCAGAAACTTTTTGTTCAATTTTTGTTATTAAATATAATTCAATAATAAAAAACAATCCTTTAGTTCGACACTCGGTACTACCGTTTTAATTATTACTTGCAACGATCCATTACACTTGCTGAAACACTATCAATAAACCATAATGTTCTTGGATTAATGCTGTCAAAACGAGAACATTCTTCATTTATCAGACTGTTGTCCAAAATGATCTTCGTTTTTCAAACTGTTGTCTAAATTGATCTTCGTTTTTTAGAATGTTGTCCTTAATGTTCTTCATTTTTTATATTTAATAACTAGAACATTGTTCGTTTCTCAGATCTGATCTTGCTTCTGATTTATTGCATACACTACGCCAAAATAGCATTTTCCAGTGTAACACCTCAATTTTTAACAAAGCGAGTGCATTTTTTTAAAATAAATTATTAAAATATCATGTCATAATACAAACAACAAGAGTCATAAATAATTAGATCATATATACAAACAAGCTAAAATAGTTTTTGGGCCAATAGTCTACAGTATACAAATAGAAAATACACCAGGGCTATAAGACCTATTAGACATCGCTCATACCCCTAGGGTATTCTCGGCAAACACCTGCACAAAAGTGCTGCTCCAAGAATGTTATCCCCCCATGGTCACGTCAAAAAAAGTCGAACATGGACCCGCCAAACATTAGTCAACTCTCAATATATGTTATACATACAGTCATCCTAAAACAAAATAAGTACAACAACCAAAAGAAATACACTAAGTCCCTATACAACAAAAATTAATCTGATCATCCACAAGCAACTACAATAGCAAGGGTGACCTCCACACACTCCGCAAGTTCCTTCTGACGCAATATCTCTCCTCGATGTAACTTCCTCCTCATCATCACCCATAGAAGGATCAGTCTCCTTAGAAGTCATATCCACCCACGAGATATGTGGCTTCAGCGGCGCTGGAATCTCAAAACAGTCGATTACTTCAGTGACAGCCGATAAAGGATCATTCACCGAAAGTGGAAACTCTGGCTCGACCCGCCTACACGGTCCTGCAATATATCTTTCCACTAGCATCGACCCCTTATCCTTATCCCCAATCCCCGGCCCAACCACTATATTCCTAGCTCCTACGGTGGCCTCTGCCTCAACTCTAACTGGGGAATCATATGCTCCATTCATCTCGAGCACCAATCCTGAGGGTACTGGATAGTCGATCCTCTCGTGAGTGAACTCCACGAGATATAATGTCCCAGCTTAACTACTTGTCCTCACTACCCTCCCCATATAAGTAGTCCTGCTTGAGATGGGGTCATATACCCAAGCAGTCGGCGAATGTAGGTCAGGGAAGTCTAATGATGTTTCCGTCGTTAAGGTAACAGTCGGTAGAACGAACTCGGGTATCATCTGAGAGCAAACCCCAATTTCCATAATAATGTAAAGGGTCAACAACCGAAATTAACGAATAACATTTAACATTTACGTCATAAAGACAAGCAATAACATTTAGCAATTACGACATGATAACAAACAATAACAGAGTATGTACATCTAATTCTCATATTGTAACAAACATGACTCACGTGTCAAGCACCCTAATGCAATGCTTATGTTAGTTTAGAAGTACGCCTAAGAGGGGGGGGGGGGGAATTAGGTGTTAGTAAATTTTCTTGTTTTTAGTGATATGGTAATCAGATTTTCTGAGTTTAAGAACAAGGCTTAATAACAAGTGCAGTAAGTAAATGAACACGATAAGATTTATCCTGGTTCCCCTTATAACCAAGGGTACGTCCAGTCCTCTTGCACACCACAAGAGATTAATCAACTACTTGTCAGAAAATGTACAATTCCCACCCTGGGATTCTTGCTACAAAACTTCTAACAATTCTTTCTAAGATAGCACACCACTATCTTACTTGTACAAATGATACAATAAGGTTTGAATAAATCTAAGAAGTGGTATATTGATAAACAACTCAATAGTAATTCAAGTACTTGAGAACTTTTTAGAATGATATGAAAATCTAATGCAAGTACTTAGAAAAATCAGAATTTTGTTCAAAGTTGTTCAAATAAATTAATTTAAGGATCGTTAATTTTTGATCTGAAGTTATGGGGTATTTATACTCCATAAAACATGCTTTCAGATTCGTGGCCATTGATCCAAGAGGTTTGATGAAAAATTACAATGTTCTAGAGGCATTCCAGATCTGAAAAATTGTAATGTTTCCAGGTGTATTCGAATACAGTATATGTGTATTCGAATACACATCTTTGTAACGTTTAAAAAA
Source organism: Cicer arietinum (assembly GCF_000331145.2). NCBI lineage: Eukaryota > Viridiplantae > Streptophyta > Magnoliopsida > Fabales > Fabaceae > Cicer > Cicer arietinum. Next base: position 47,330,601 of record NC_021166.2, read on the forward strand.
TTCGAATTTTACACCTTGTATTCGAATACACATCAGTGTAGTCGAATACAGATCAATGTATTTTAGCCTCTGACTTAACTTGTATTCGACTACATATGAGTGTAGTCGAATACATTTGGCTACTGACTTAGCATGTAGTCGACTACAGATGGGTGTAGTCGAATACACTTGGCCACTGACTTAGCTTGTATTCGATTACAGATGGGTGTAGTCGAATACACCATTTAACGTTTTGCTTCTGACTTAAGTTGTATTCGAATACAACATGGTGTATTCGAATACACTTATGCAAATTGTCAAAAATATGATTTTAAATGATTTGTTAATGTTGTTTTTGATTTTTGAAAACATGTTAAATGCATATGTAAATATGAATTGTTCTCAAGTATTTGAACTATTGATTTGTATCATATACCTTTATATTTACTCATTTATTATTTGGATTTGGAAGCTCATTCAAGATGGTTTGATCTTCTTTTTGATCTTGCTGCATTGTCCATAGTTGGTGGTCTTGTCGTCATCAAAAACATGTAGTTTACATTCTCCCCCTTTTTGATTATGACAAAATGTTGTTGTGAAGAGAGTGTGATGTTGAAATCTTTGCTCCCCCGTAATAGGTGCATACTCCCCCGTTGTATGTGATGATTTGAAAATTGTTTTTGAGTGCCTACAAGGTTTGAAATGCAACAACAACACCAAATTTTCTCCCCCTTTTGACATGATCAAAAAGAAGAAGAATAGAAAAGAAAAAGAGACATACACGTTGCGAGCAAAATCATACACAAAAGGCATATAAGGGAACAAGAATAGCAGAAATGGAAATTAAGTCAGAATATCATAGAAGTGAATACATAACAAGTCCCGAAACGAGTAATACAAAATACACCAGAATTAAAACGACAAAAGGAGTTCATAAAGCAAATATTACAATAACACAGAATACAAAAAGTGAACTTAGTACACAATTTAAAGACTTAATCAAATTCCGTCGGAATGTGGAAATGATCAAGTTTGTCGGATAATTGACTAATGTCTTGAGATAGTGCGTCATGATTGCGAGCAATAGTAGTTTCAATGGTGGTGAAGCGAGTGTCGATAGAGGTGGTCAACTTGTCGAATTGAGTTTGGAAGAAAGTTTGGAAAGAATCAAGGCGAGTCATGATCATTTGATTGGAGATATAATCATCATCAGATGCAGTTTCCTCGCCATCTTCATCTCCTTGAGCAGCAGTGTTGGATGGTCCAGCAGTGTCCGCCGGTGCATCTTCAGAAGGTGGACCATGATCACCTTTATGCACAAAGGCTTCAAGCTCATCATTCCATACGATCCTCATGCTAGGCAAGACACCTAAATCCAACAGATTTTCTTTGGTGGGAGTAAACATAACCTCATCAGCAAAGTCCACACCAAAGTGTTCCAAAATTCGTGAAACTTCCTTTGCATATGGTAAGCCAATTGCTTCGCGAGATCCAAGCATGATAGATTTCACAAAAAATGCCCAATTAAGTTGACGACCTTCAAACATGAAATTCATAATTTGCAGTTCAAACTCCGAAATTTGGGAGTAATTTCCAGCCTTCGGAACCAAAATGTAGCTAAGGAAATAGTGTAGAAGCCAATAATCAACAGTAAGATTTCCCACACCATACCGTTGCTGGGCATATTTGGAACCTGCCTGAGCTCTCTTTTGTTCCATGGTGCGGCGATCAAACCGACAGAGAGAGACATACGCATCATACTTAGAAATATCACCCCATTCACATAAATTGTTTGGACAAAATTGTTCACCATTAAAAGGAATATTCAGAATTTCGCCAATGGTTTTGGTATTTAAACGAATAACTTTACCCTTAACGCGCGAGACTAGCAGTTTGCCCTCTTGTATGAGATTACAATAAAAAACCCTAACCAAATCTGGATAAACTGGACCATTGTAGCCTATAAACTCTTCAACATGTTGTGCTTTAAGCAACGCAGGAAATTTAAAATCAGAAAAAGAGTCCAAAGTACCGTATTTGGGGATAATAAGGCGCTTGTCCGAGTAGAAGGTGCGAAAACGATCAATTTCCTCCGGTGTGTGTAGAAGCCGGGATAGATCCGTGATGTTGGGAGTCTTGGTTCGTTTTCGTGAGGGACCTACTGCGGCATGTTTGGTGCGTGGTCCTCGTTTGCGAGCATCCATGGTGAGAAAGGGTATTTTTGGTGAAAGTGGGTTTTAGAGAAAATGTGAGAGTTGTGAGAGATTTGAAGAGGGATGACAAGAAGGAAGTAAAGAGTAATGGATTTTGTTAGGTTGAGTGAATGGGTAAGTAAGTGGAAGGAGGATGGATGAGTTTGAGAGAGATGAGAGAAGGAACTGAGGCTGTATTCGAATACCAACTGAAATAACCCTAACTTATGTGTAGCAGCTTTTATATCTGGGCAAAAACGCGAAGGTGTATTCGACTACACCTTCTTGTATTCGAATACACATTTTTCTGGGAACGTGTATTCGACTACACATCCTTTGTATTCGAATACAGGAATTCTGGGAAAGTTTGTATTCGAATACAATCAGTTGTATTCGACTACGTAAGTACAGTTTTGCTTAAAAACTCAGTTTTTTTATGAAAATTGCATCATGTAATACACAAATTCATATATCAAAAGGAAATAATCAATAAGACATAAGAGATATGGCAAACTATGTATATCATGCAATGGTTAAAGATCAAATTCACTCAAAATACCAAGTTCTCTTCGGATTTTATAAAATGAGTCTTTAGGTAACGGTTTTGTAAAAATATCGGCCAATTGATTGTGTGTATCAACAAATGTTACCTCAACATTACCTTTAAGTACATGATCCCGTAGAAAATGATGTCGGATATCGATGTGTTTAGTTCTGGAGTGCATGATTGGATTCTTTGAGATGTTTATTGCGCTTGTGTTATCACATCTTAAGGGAATGCATCCGAGATCAACTCCATAGTCATGTAATTGCTGTTTGAGCCAGAGAATCTGGGCACAACAGCTTCCTGCTGCAATATATTCAGCTTCAGCAGTACTAAGTGCAACACAAGCTTGCTTTTTACAAGACCATGAAACAAGGGCATTTCCTAAGACATGACATGTGCCACTGGTGCTTTTACGGTCTGTTTTGCATCCCGCATAATCCGAATCAGAGTATCCTACTAGGCTACATATGCTACCCTTAGGATACCATAGGCCTACATTTGTTGTTCCTTTCAGATACTTCATAATTCTTTTAACAGCTACTAGATGTGATTCTTTCGGATCTGCCTGAAATCTTGCACACAAACAAACACTAAACATGATATCTGGCCGGCTGGCCGTTAGATATAATAATGATCCAATCATACCTCGATATTTGGATATGTCGATGGAAATTCCTGATGCATCTTTATCAACATATGTTCCGGAGCCCATTGGAGTTGTACTTTCTTTGCAATTCTCCATTTCAAATTTCTTTAGTAATTCTTTACAATATTTGGCTTGATTGATGAAGATGCCGTGCTCAAGTTGCTTGATATGAAGTCCAAGAAAATAGTTTAATTTTCCCATCATGGACATTTCGAATTCTCCTTGCATTATTGAAGAGAATTCTTCACATATGTCCTTGTTGGTTGATCCAAATATTATATCATCAACATAAATTTGAACCAATAATGTGTGACCATTTTCTCTTTTGACAAATAACGTTTTATCAACTTCTCCTTTGTCAAATCCTCGTTCACATAAAAAGGTGCTTAATCTGTCATACCAAGCTCTTGGAGCTTGTTTTAGACCATAAAGAGCCTTTTTCAATTTGTAAACGTGTGAGGGATTTTTGGAATCTTCAAATCCAGGGGGCTGCTTGACATAAACTTCTTCATTTATGTACCCATTGAGAAATGCACTTTTCACGTCCATTTGATATAACTCAAAATTCATGGAGCAAGCATATGCTAATAGTAGACGTATGGCTTCTAGTCTTGCTACCGGAGCAAATGTTTCGTCAAAGTCTATCCCTTCCTCTTGATTGTATCCTTGAGCAACCAATCTAGCTTTGTTGCGAACAACTATGCCATTCTCATCTAGTTTATTTTTGAACACCCATTTTGTACCAATGATGTGTTTATTTCCAGGATTAGGAACAAGTTCCCAAACTTGGCTTCTTTCGAATTGATTGAGTTCTTCTTGCATGGCAAGTATCCATTGATCATCTTTAAGTGCTTCACCAATTTTGGAGGGTTCGATTTGAGAAACAAACGCCATGTTTAAGCAGGCATCTTGCAATTTTAACCTTGTTGTGACTCCTTTATTTATATCACCTATGATGTTGTCAATAGGGTGATATCTATGGGTTCTCCATTCTTTAGGAAGATCATCACTTTGCCTTTCAATATTGACTCCACTTTCTTGTTGAAGTTCTTTGCTTGGATCATTACTTTCAAAAACATCATCATCATCACAAGAAATAATATTTTCTTCTTTTATGGGGTTAGTTTCATCAAAGGTTACATGCATTGATTCTTCAACTAATAAGGTTCTTTTATTAAAGACTCTAAATGCTTTACTAGATAAAGAGTAACCGAGAAATATACCTTCATCAGCTTTTTCATCAAATTTTCCAAGGTTGTCTTTACCATTATTTAACACAAAACATTTACATCCAAAAATGTGAAAGTGAGAGATATTGGGTTTTCTACCTTTGTAAAGTTCATATGGAGTTTTCTTAAGAATTGGCCTAATAATTACCCGGTTGGAAACATAGCATGCTGTGTTTACAGCATCTGCCCAAAAGTATTTTGGTAGATTTGAGTCGCTTAGCATAGTTCTAGCAAGCTCTATTAAGGATCTATTCTTTCTCTCAACGACCCCATTTTGTTGTGGTGTTCTTGGTGTAGAAAAATTGTGAAAAATACCATTTTCTTCACAAAATTCTTCAAACGAAGTATTTTGAAATTCCCTTCCATGATCACTTCTAATTGATACAATTTTGATAGATTGTTCATTTTGGACTAGCTTGGCATAGTTTTTAAATGCCTTAAAAGCTTCATTTTTATTTGCCAAAAATAAGGTCCAAGTGAACCTTGAGTAATCATCAACAATAACTAGTCCATATGAGTTTCCACCAAGACTTTTGGTTCTTGATGGACCAAACAAATCCATATGTATCAATTGTAGCGGTCTAGAAGTTGAAATAACATTTTTAGGTTTGAAAGAACTTTTTGTTTGTTTGCCCTTTTGACAAGCGTCACATAATTTATCCTTTATAAATTTTATTTTTGGTAAGCCTACAACAAGATCATGCTTGACCAATTTGTTTAAATGATCCATGTGAATATGAGCAAATCTCTTATGCCATAGCCAAGCATCATTATTGTCGCTTACCAAAAGACATTTCATTTTCAAGGATAAATCTTCAAAATTAAGTATGAAAATGTTTTTGAAACGCTTACCAACAAACTGAGTTTCATTTGTAGCTTCATTTTGGATGACGCACTCATCTTTATTAAAAACTATCTTGTATCCTTTGTCACAAAGCTGGCTGATGCTTATGAGATTATGTTTTAGACCTTCAACATATAAGACATCTTCAATTGAGGGAGATGGTGCTGTACCAACTTTTCCAATGCCTAAAATTTTTCCTTTGTTGTTGTCTCCATATACTACATGTCCCTTTGACTCAAGTGTTAAAGCTGAAAATTTTGTTATATCCCCCGTCATGTGTTAAAAGCAGCCACTATCCAAGTACCACATGTTTGAAGTCTTTTGTTTGCTTACCTACAAAATTGAAATCAAACTTTATTAGGTACCCAATGTGCTTTGGGTCCTTGATGGTTAGTACCTTTCTTTACCCATATGAAATGACCTTTTGGAACACTAATATTTCTAATATGACATGTATTAGGTGTATGACCATGAAGACCACAATAAGAACAAGTAGGATTAAATCTACTATTAGTAACATATGTATGAGATTTATTTTGAATAATTTTCTTATTATAAAGATCATCCTTTTTCATAACTATAATCTTATCTTGATTAGATTGACTACCTGCTTTAACAAAAATAGTTTTGTTCAAATTTGGTTTATCAAATTTTGAGTATCCAAGACCACTTTTATCATTTGAGTATCTTTGCATGTTTAGAACATTTTCCAATCCTAATTGTCCCTTTTCGTATCGTTCAATTACTCTATTTAATTGAACAATTTCGAAAGAGAGGGATTCACATTTATTGCATGCAGAATTCTGTTTTAGTTTTTCAGAATTTTTCTCCATAATATCAACTTTTTCTTGTAAACTTGAGATTTGTTTCTTTTGTGTTGATACTAGTTTACATAGATTTTTACATTCAATGAGTAATTCTTTTATTGCGTTTTGAGCATCATTGTATTCTATAATTAATTCAGTATTAGTCTTATTATAAAGAGGAGAGTCTATATTACTAACCTCTTCATCATCTGATTGATGCGAGGCCATTAATGCAACATTGGCGCATTCTTCACTTTCTGTTTCTGAAGATGAACTTACTTCATTGTCTTCCCAAGCTATGTATGCTTTCTTGAAGTCTTTCTTTCTGTTGAAATTCTTCTTAGCAATATTTGGGCAGTCTGCTTTAATATGTCCTTGTTTTCCACATTCGAAGCAAGTGAAATTTTGATTTGATGTAGAATTATCTTTCTTCTTGAAGCTTTTCTTTTTGAATGTTCTGTCGTTTTTAAGAAATTTACCAAATTTCTTAACAAGAAGGATAATATTTTCATCTTCATCTGAATCATTCTCTTTGCTTTGTTCTCTTGATTCAGTCTTTAACGCAATATTTTTGTTCTTCTTTTCTTGACTTTCATTTTGTTCTAGCCTTCCGAGTTCGATTTCATGCTCTTGAAGTTTTCCAAATAGTGCAGAAAGAGACATCTTGGATAGGCTTTTCTTTTCTGATATTGCTGTAACTTTTGGTTGCCATGCCCTTGTCAATGACCTTAGTACTTTTAGATTTAGTTCATCATTTGTGAAGATTTTTCCAAGTGCTGTCAAATGATTGGTTAAATGGGAGAACCTTTTCTGTAAATCTAAAATAGATTCTCCGGGCTGCATGCGAAATAACTCATATTCTTGTGATAGTGTGTTGAGTTTGGATCTTTTTACTTCAATGGTGCCTTCGTGAGTTACTTCCAACGTATCCCATATTTCTTTTGCTGTTTTACAGTGAGATATGCGGAAAAACTCATCCATTCCTAGTGCAGATTGTAATATGTTCTTAGCCTTTTTATCGAAAAGCACTTTTCTCTTATCCTCATCCGTCCAAGAATTTTTTATTTTTATTTCTTCTTTGTTATTGATGACAGTTTTTGGAATATGAGGACCATTTTCAACGGCATCCCATATGTCATCTCCTTGTGCTTCGAGATATGCTTGCATACGGATTTTCCAAAAATCGTAGTGCTCTCCAACAAAACATGGTGGCTTGGTACTGCTACCACCATCTCTAAAGACAGGTTGTGCGGAAGCCATGAGTAATTGATCGAGGAATAAGTTACCTTAACCTGCTCTGATGCCAATTGTTAGTTTAGAAGTACGCCTAAGAGGGGGGGGTGAATTAGGTGTTAGTAAATTTTCTTGTTTTTAGTGATATGGTAATCAGATTTTCTGAGTTTAAGAACAAGGCTTAATAACAAGTGCAGTAAGTAAATGAACACGATAAGATTTATCCTGGTTCCCCTTATAACCAAGGGTACGTCCAGTCCTCTTACACACCACAAGAGATTAATCAACTACTTGTCAGAAAATGTACAATTCCCACCATGTTAATAAACTCCTTCACTTAATAAACTTGGAACTTTAATTACAATCATGCAAACTTTTTTAAAAAAATTTAAAGTATGCATATAAAAACTTGAAATAACAATTCACTAACTTTCCTTAAATCACAAGTTCAAAAATTTCATAACCACATGTATACATTCCCGATCATCAATCATAACAACTATTTTTGGAAATGCATAAACTAAGAAAAATCATTTTTCTTTAATCACCACAACAACGTTAATATATCAGAGTTCTTCTCACCGCTAACTCGGTGCCAACGGTCTCGATTCCTTGTCGAGACTCAAGGAGCTAACTACATAAATATAAATATTTATAACAATTTGTTCAACAACTAAAATTTATCCAAGCACAACAAAATTTCAAAATTATATATTTTTCACACACCAATCTTTTAAAACCAAATAATCTACATTATTTAGTTAAAACTAAATAAAACAAATATTTTCCAAATCAAAAATACACACACTCAATTATTAAAGTACCAAAAATTTGAGTTAATAAAGTACTCTAAACTTTTTTCTTTTTAAACTCAATCCAAGAGTAATTAAAATAGTAACATTTTTAACTCTAAACATTTTAATTGCAATCTAACTTTTTTGCTCAAACTCTTTAACTTAGTTCAAATTTGAACTATTCACAACTTTAACAACTCTAAGTTTTTTTTTTTTTTTGTAAAACTTCAACTTCAGTTCAAACTCATTTATTTGAAAATAACTCATTACATAACTCAAATATATCAAAAATCAAATTTTTTTTTAAACATTACTAACAAAATCATCAACAACAACAACAACAACAACAACAACAACAACAACACAACAACAAAGGATTTGTTAAGAACTCAAAAATTTCACTCATACCCCCCACAGTATAAAGTTTACGAATTTAAGAAAAAGGAGGAAGAAGTAAGTGTTTCACCTCAAATAAATTAGCTCACAAGCACCGTTTGTAGAGGGGAGTAACTTTCCTTCCTAACACCAACATTATCATTTTTTTAAAACAGAGAAAGAAGAAGGGAGGTGATGAGGAATTGAAGGAAAAACTCCTTTCCCTGGCAGGCTCACGTGCATATATATATATAAATATATTATTAAATAATTAGGTATACTATAAAATTATCATTATAACATCTAAACACTCTTACACATATAAAATAAATATATATATATATATATTCTTACACACATCACATCACTCACTTCTCAATCTAATATAATAAAAATATCTACCCTCGTCGCGACTCAAATGACAGATAAATTTTTTCGTAACTTAATTAAATTATACTCTAATAAATAATTTTAAACGGTTCTTAGACTAGTTTTACAACATTTTTCTTAAAGAAGCGTTGTAATAGCTGCATTCTTATACTAATTTTACAACATTTTTTTTTTCAAAAAAACGTTGTAGTAGGCATATTTTAAAATGTGTTGTTTATCTATTCTAAAAAACAATGTAAAATGTTGGTTTGTATAAACAGGTATTTAATGGCATTTTTTTAAAAAGCGTTGTCTTTAAATGAGATTTCAATTTTATTCCAAAATCATATTCATCAAGCACATATTGACACAATTGCAATTTTTTAATTCAAACATAATCACAATAAGTATTCACAGCAACAAGTTCAATTACATCAGTACTGTATATTCACAACAAGTTCAATTACATCAGTACTATATATTCACAACAACAAGTTCAATTACATCAATACTATTATCAACATCAGTAGCAACATATTCACAATATCAATTACATATTCACAGCAACAATATCATGCCAGTAGCAATTTCCAGCATGTCAATTTCCCATCAATTTCTTACTTTACCTTACTGTAAAAAAAATAAAATAAACTAATTAGAATATTGATCAGTTCACACAAAAATATACAATAATAGTTTACAATGTGGCACCAGTCTTCCTTTATTTCAGTTAGATCATTTTCAAAGTATATTGAATTGGAGTTGTCAAAGTACTATGCGATATAATATTTAAACATAAATAAGTTAGAATCAAATATATATATATATATATATATATATATATATATATATATATATGAAAATCAAAATATAATGAAAATAACGTACCATTTATGAAATTATATTTTGATTCATATCAACAATCTCCTTTATGAATCGCAATATATAGTATTCGCAGTCTATGTTGATAGTTTGGCAAGGGCACTATAAAATAAAACATGTACACCAATAAATATTTATGCATTGATTGTAAATGAAATTTTAAAGGCATATAATTAAGTTCTATAACAATAATTTCAAACCTTTATTGGAATCCATGTGATGTTGTTTGACTAATACTTCGACACAGTAGCACCCCTTTGAGCGCATAAAACTTGTAAAGCACTATCAAATAAATGTGATTATTATTCAATTGTCAAACACATTATTTATATATGTAAGAAATAAATGAATATTATTTACGTATCGAAGTTATTATTTATATCCGAGTCATTGTTATAATGTCCATGCATTGGATACAAATAGTACATAATTTCAGAGGTGGCAATGATGGCAAACCACACCCAATGTTGCCTACAACAACAAAAATTTGGTTGGCAAATCTGTTTACACAACTGACAAAGTATCATAAATTAAAAAAAAAAAAATAGATAAAAAATGTCTAATTACCCTAAATTATATGGCACTAGAAACAACTTATCCTTCTTTTTATTTTCCAAAAGTATATCAACGACATATTTTTTTTATGTTAATTGGATCATGTTTAAATATGGATATCTTATGGGGAGATAAGAATGAAAATCTATATGTCAATTTGCACATGCAAACCAACTTTTCATACAAATACTTTCAATGAAAATATAAAATTAGATTAATTACCAATAAATGTGGCAGTGATGCAATTAAAAGTAATTTTTATCTTAAATAAAGTATTTTACATTATCTAATGTAAATCTGATGACAGTAGCACTCAGCTCATTGTTATTGAGAAGTTCATATATGTGCTCTTTATCAAGTAATCCTTCGTACTCATCTCCGAAAATATCTTTCTCCATGTGTATGATACGTGCATCATTGCCCTCCATATTCATTTTTACTTGTATGTCAAGACACGACTCAAATCGAGGAAGACGTGGTTGACTTATTTTAGGAGCAGCAACTGATTTTCCACAATCCTGTTTTTGAATTTTGGCATATTTATTTTTACCACAAACCTACATTAGCGGTGCAGCGGATTTCTGGCAGATTTAGGAGAAACATATTTAGGATTAGGAGAAGCATGTTGATTTTTGGCATATTTATTTTAGGAGAACCAACTAAATAAATTAGTGATTGAATAAATAGTTTACCATGAACCTGCATTTGCGGTGCAGCAAATTTATTTTTTGAATCAACTTTCTTAACACTTTCAGAAGGTTTTGCTTGAATCTATAAAAATGAGGTTGATCAGTTTGTTAGTTATTACAGTAAGCTAATCATTTCGTATACAATTGATGTATATGTCAAATGTAACAGCCCGTTTTTTTTAAAAAAAAACAATACAAAAATTGAATTTCAAATATTAAGAAAGAAATACTTTTGGATGAAATGTTTAAGTCGTAACATAAAGACAAAAGTCAACAAATATTTACAAGCAGCGGAAATAGTTTTCGAAACAAAAATCCAAAGTATTTAAATAGCAAAATACACCCGGGCTATGAGGCCTATCAGACATAGCTCATACCCCTGGGGTATTCTCGGCAGACACCTGTACAAAAACACTGTCACATCAAAAAGTGGTACTTTGACCCATCAAAATAAAAGTCTAGTTGACAATATGAGGTATAGGTACAATCTTCTAAATTGAAATAAATACATCCACAAAAGAAAGACATGTATCCCTAATACAACCATATAATCTGATCATGCTTCAAAAAACTATACAACTCAGGTGATCTCCACGCGCCCCGCATGATCCTTCTGACACAGGGCCGGTCAAGTATGTCTAACTACGTGTCCATATCTAGGGTACTAACTGGTAGGACGATCTTGGTTCTTATTTGAGGGCAAAGCCCAGATTTCCACAATAATTGTAAAGGTCACCAACCGAAATTAACAAATATCACTTAGCATTTAAATTTTTAATGCACAAAATAACCTTTCATCAGCATACTCCTTGAAAGGGTTTTCATATGTGAAACATTCATAAACAAGTTGAAAAATAAAGTTTTTAACAAAACTGCACTGTCGTATTTGAATACATCATCCTTGTATTCGAATACAGTGCTAATTCACAAGTTAATAGAAAAATCAACACAACTGTATTTGAATACAACATCCTTGTATTCGAATACAGAAAAATCAGGACAACTGTATTCTACTACAACCTTATTGTATTTGAATACAATGTTGTTTCAGATGTCAGTAGCAAAATCAGGACAACTATATTCGACTACAACCTTATTGTATTCGAATACAACTGTAGAAAAATGCAGAATTTAGTTTCGAAATGGTTTCGCAATCAATCAACACTTACAAACAAATCCAAAACAATCACACTTACCAATTACGGCACAATCACAACAACAACTGAGTATACACACGCAATTATCACATTATATCAAACATGACTTGCGTGCCAAGCACCCTAATCCAATGCGTATATGCCAAAATGCATGAATTTCTGGAACTCCAATCAAAAACCCTCCTCGAAGGGGCGTAAATCGTAACTGTACCGCCTATCAAGGCCTTGTACTAATTACCAAGGTGCCACCCATCACGGGCCCGCACGATTTACTAAAGTGTCGTCTATCACAGACCTTACACTGTTTTCTAGAGTGCAATCGCTCATAGATCAACACATTCTAGAGTGCAATCTCTCACATATCAAAATGACGCGATAATCCCTGTAAGGATAGGATGAACCAACAAATCACATGGCATCATCTCGTGGCCCATCACGGCCACCACTATCACCATGGAACCATCGCGGTCACCATGTACTATGAAATGCATGAACATACTCTGAC
>NC_021166.2:47343444-47346929 GCF_000331145.2 Cicer arietinum
TTTTTAATACTCATTTAACACTAATGATTTTCAAATTCAACACAGAGTATACTCAAACATATATTTTCCACCACCACACATCAAATTTAATCCACAATTCTGATTAAATTCGATCAATTCAAATTCCACAAAAACCACACCAATCTCAATCATCAATCACCCAAATATTTCCACACTTTCAAACATAAATCACGCCAAATTAATTTTCACAAACCACACCTCAAACACATCATATTTAATTTCCTCAAAAACATACATAAATGAATTAAATTCCTTTTCCACAAAATCACACATCCATTTCACCAAAATTCCAACTCCACAATTACACATATAGCATCCTATATGTAAGCTAAAAATTTGGAAGGATCCCTTACCTTAACGATAGCTTTAACAAGCGATTACGACACCGTGATTAATTCAAATAAAATCTCCGCTCACGTCGTCCCTTCCCAAGTTGGCTCACTAGCATCGTAGCGGGGAGATAAGCAACTTTCTCTTCTATAATTTCTCAAAATGAAGCTCAAAAGTCGAAGAAAAGCGAAGATTTGTGTTTGACGGTTTTGAAAACCCCTAACACCGTTTTTCTTCGTTTTCGAATCAAAGAAGAAGAAGAAGAAGAATGTTGGGAGCTCTTTTCTTTCTCACCCACCAAGCCTTGGGTTTCTTTTCTTGAAGCAAAAGAAAGCAAAAAGGAAGCAAAAGAAGAAGAATGAATAATGGATTTCGCGAGGCAGTAAGGAGAGGAAGAAAGGTTATGTTTGTTTTTTCTTTTGTTTCCTTTCTTTTTTCCTTTTCTTTCTTTTTCATATATATATATATATATATATATATATATATATTAATTAAATCAAACTATTTTGATAAAAATATCTACTCTCGTCGCAACTCAATTGATAGATAAAATTTTCAGCAACCCGAGATGTTTTTAACAAAACTGCTCGGTATTAAATTCTTCGTAACATAAATAAATTATTCTTCGACAAAAGACTCACCTTACTTAATCTAATTTATTTACCGACGAATAATTTTAATTGGGGCATCAAAAGATATTTTTGGGCATTAAACTCACAAAATATCAATAACTTGGCTAAAAAGCCTTAAAGTTCAATACCAAAATACATAAATTAGAATTTAAAACTAAGGGTCTTAAATCAAACATTTTCTAGTGAAGTGATTGACTCTTTGTGAGGAATCTTTTTATCATTCCTTTTAGACTTTGTAAGAATCTAAATAAATGTGAAATTAAAGTTAACAGCGGAAAAATCAACAATGAAACATAATCAATCATAAGCATACAATTACACATACATATCGATTAAATATATTGTATCTATGCCAACAAAATTTTTGGGCCATGCTACGTAACTAGATATTGCTTCTCCCAAAAACTTCATATCTCCATCATTGTCGGGTATAGGCAATGGTGCAAGTGGTTCTAAAGCAATCACAGGTGAAACTTTAACATGGCCGATAGGGATCAGATTATGGTGTAATACTTCTCCCAAGGTATTGTACAATGTTCCTTTTCCAACCATGCGATGAGTAAGGGAGGATAAATATAGCACACAAGATGAGACACCCTAAGTCAATGGTTAATACATAAGTATGTGAAACAATTAGGTTGAATAAATTTCTTATTTCACTAAGTAATTAATTCCCTCTGGAGGACTTTTACGGTCAATGTTGCAACTATCATTTTCACTATCTAGTTGTATTTCAAGCTGACACTCTGGAAGTTGCTTTTCCTTATTCTTTTTCACCAAAAATGCAACTTGCTCTGTTAGGATTTTCAGCTTATCTAGCACTTCCTCATTAGATGAATTTGTGCGCTTCTCATGTGAAAAATAACATTTTGGAGTTATGCCAAATCATGTACCCCTCACACGGCCAAAATATTCAGGAACATTAAATACCTTATCAAGTATGTCCCTACAACTAACTTGTTTATTCTCCTCTGGATTTTTAAAACATTGTTCTAGATTCTCCTAAAATACATGTAGTATTAAAAAGATAAGTTCAATATCATTTTTAAAAGATAATGTTAAAAAATTATTAAAGTGATAACATTTTCATTATCAACTATTCCATCCTTATTCAAACGAGTCTCCTTCCATAAAATATGACGATCTAATGGTTGATCGGATTTTGTCTCTTGAATCTATTCGTTAAGATATAAATAAAATATTAGTTAAAAACTATAGTTTATAATCTACTACATTGTATAAAAGTGATGATTACTTACAATTTTTTGCTCTAAATGTGCATACCCCAAATGCAATTTTTTGTATGGATGCATTGGATTTGTTGCTCTCTCGCGATTTGCCATACTTATACTCTATATAAAAAAAATATTATCGATCATGTAAAAAATACGCTATGATTATGAATAAAACACAAATGGTAATAAATTAATATTACCACAAAAGCGGGGTCTGCACGTTTAGCTACAAAAGTGCTCCACTCTTCATTTGATATGTAGTGTTTGTATATTTTAGAGCTTCAACATTCAAATTTCCATCACAATCTTCTAAGTAGCAATATGATATATGAGATCTAAATCCTCTGTATTTTTCCGAAAACTCTAAGCACATTATTTTTTTGCACATCATCGTTAAAAGCTGATTGTGTAACACCCCGTTTTTCAAAGCGAGGGTGTATTTTTTTTTTTCAAAAGTAATTAAACTGAAATAGAGAAATAAATAAAGAAATGCCTTTGGATAAATAATTGAGTCATTATAATTTACAAACAGCAGAAAAGTTTCTCCAGTTATAAATCCAAACCATTTACACAGCAACAAATGGTACAAGGAACCCATTCAAATGAGATGTCAAACTGACAATATTAGTATAAGTACAGTTTTCCAAACTAAAAATACTCCAAACCAAAAAGAAGGACACCTAGTCCCTATACATCATCCTAATCTGATCATCCTACCAAAAAGCTATACACCCTGAGTATCTCCACGCGCCCCGTGAGATCCTCCTAACGTAACTGCAGTCACGCTGTCCCATCTGCATTCCCGTCCGTAGGGTACGAACCGGTAGGACCGTCCTGACTCTCATCTGAGGGCAAAGCCCAGATTTCCACAATAGTTGTAAAGGGTCACCAACCAAAAAATAACAGTTAACACATAGCAATCAAGTTTTTAAATGCTTAAAATAACTTTTCAACTAAGCATGCACCTTAACAGGATTTCCAATATGCGAAAGTTCATACAATACTTTGCCAATTAAAAATGAAAGTAAAATGAAGTTCTCAATCTCCTAATTAACACATAACAAATCAAGACATGGATAAGTTAATGAGTAATCAATCATCTAACTCAAACTGAGGATTTTCACTGAGCCAATCGATTGGGAAATCGATTGGGGTGAAGGTTTTTAATGAAAACAGAATCCTGGGCTGAATCAATCGATTTGGCAATCGATTGACAGGATGACTAAGCCCCTGACTTAATACCAATCGATTTCCAAATCGATTTCCT
>NC_021166.2:47346968-47351536 GCF_000331145.2 Cicer arietinum
GAAAACTGATTACAAAATCATTTGTCTAATCGATTTTGTCCATTTGGCCAAGTCCCTGACTTCCATCCAATCGATTGGGAAATCGATTTCCCTCATCATTTTTCCAAAAATTCATGAATTAACCCAAGTCATTCCTAATCAAGTTCACAACCTAACACTTAGCGATTCCTACGCGATTACCACGACAATTGGGATCTCGACACTTAGCATTTTCAACGCAATTACCACGGCAATTGGGATCTCGACAACCATCATACTTACACCCAATAACCAACACATAACACTTAGCACCTTCAACATAATTACCACGATAAATCAAAATTCAAATCACTCAATCATAAACTCAAATCAATTACGACTCGCGTGCCAAGCACCCTAATGCAATGCGTATATGCCAAAATGCATGGACTCGGAATTCCAAACCAAAACCCTCCTCGAAGGGCCGTAAATCATAATTGTACCGCCTATCGCAGGCCAAAGTACCAATTACCGAGGTGCCACCTATCACGGGTCAGCACGATTTACTAAAATGCGTAAATCATAAACGTACCACCTATCACGGGTCAGTACAGTTTACCGAGGTGTCACCTATCACGGGTCAACACGATTTACTAAAAGAAAAAGCGGAAATCGTAAATGTACCACCTATCACGGGTCAGTACAGTTACCATGGTGTCACCTATCACGGGTCAACACGATTTACTAAAAGAAAAAGCGGAAATCGTAAATGTACCACCTATCACGGGTCAGTACAGTTACCATGGTGTCACCTATCACGGGTCAACACGATTTACTAAAAGAAAAAGCGGGAATCGTAAACGTACCGCCTATCACAGACCAGTACTGTTTACCGAGGTGCCACCTATCACGGGTCAGCACAATCCACCAAAAATGTAAATCGTAAATGTACCACCTATCACGGGTCAGTACAGTTACCATGGTGTCACCTATCACGGGTCAACACGATTTACTAAAAGAAAAAGCGGGAATCGTAAACGTACCGCCTATCACAGACCAGTACTGTTTACCGAGGTGCCACCTATCACGGGTCAGCACAATTCACCAAAAACGTAAATCGTAAACGTACCACCTATCACGGGTCAGTACAGTTTACCGAGGTGTCACCTATCACGGGTCAACACAATTTACCAAAAACGTAAATCGTAAACGTACCACCTATCACGGGTCAGTACAGTTTACCAAGGTGTCACCTATCACGGGTCAACACGAATTACTAAATAGTAAATCGTAAACGTACAACCTATCACGGGTCAGTACAGTTTACCAAGGTGTCACCTATCACGGGTCAACACGAATTACTAAATAGTAAATCGTAAACGTACCACCTATCACGGGTCAGTACAGTTTACCAAGGTGTCACCTATCACGGGTCAACACGAATTACTAAATAGTAAATCGTAAACGTACCACCTATCACGGGTCAGTACAGTTTACCAAGGTGTCACCTATCACGGGTCAACACGATTTACCAAAAAGTAAATCGTAAACGTACCACCTATCACGGGTCAGCACAGTTTACCAAGGTGTCACCTATCACGGGTCGACACAATTTACCAAATGAAATGCATGAGCATACACAGACTCCATTCACAACAATCGTTAAGCAAATGCAGATATTAAAAGATTCCCCATTTTTAATACCCATTTAACTTAAACGACTTTCAAACAACATTAATTAAATAAGTCATTAAGAGATTCCCCGTTCTTAATACCGATTTAACTTAATGATTTTCAAAACAAAACGTTAAGCAAACAGTCATATTAAGAGATTCCCCATTCTTAATACTCATTTACCGAAACGACTTTCAAACAACATTAATTAAATAAGTCATTAAGAGATTCCCCGTTCTTAATACCGATTTAACTTAATGATTTTCAAAACAAAACGTTAAGCAAACAGTCATATTAAGAGATTCCCCATTCTTAATATACTTTTGACTTAAACGATTTTCTCGCAAAACATTCAGTAAACGAGTCATTAAGAGATTCCCCATTCTTAATATACTTTTGACTTAAACGATTTTCTCGCAAAACATTCAGTAAACGAGTCATTAAGAGATTCCCCATTCTTAATATACTTTTGACTTAAACGATTTTCTCGCAAAACATTCAGTAAACGAGTCATTAAGAGATTCCCCATTCTTAATACTCATTTACCGAAACGATTTTCAAAAACGATAGTTAAGTAACCGAGACATTAAGAGATTCCCCATTCTCAACGCCCAGTTAACTTAAACATTTTCCTCAAATACACATTAAGTAAACCGAGGTATTAAAAGATTCCCCATTTTTAATACTCGTTTAACTCTAATGGTTTTCAAATTCCACAGAAACAAATTCAAACATACTTTCACATTCAAACCATAATTCACAACAACCACACCAATTAACAAACATCAAGTACGAACACACCAAATACAACGAACACAAATCACGCAACATAACACCCAGATACATCAAATTTCATTTACCCATAATCATACACAATGACATTCAAATTCATTTACCACGAAACATTCATCACTATAAACAAAACCTAACTCTAAGGTTTTTACCCATAACGCACTAGTTTCGTTTTTCCCCAAATCGATACATTTAACCCTAACAAATTCCTTCCCACACAACTACAGATAAGTCCCTAATGCAAGCTAGAAGTTTGGAAGGAGCCCTTACCTCAACGTTAGCTTTAACGTGAAACACGTCATGAATATTGGACAGTATCGGAGGTAATGCAATCCGATAAGCAACCGGCCCAATTCGTGCAGAAATCTGATATGGTCCAATGAATTTCGGAGTCAACTTCTTCGATTTCAAGGCTCTACCTACTCCAGTAGTAGGTGTGACTCTCAGAAATACATGGTCACCCTGTTCGAATTCCAAAAGTCTGCGACGCTTGTCCGCGTAACTCTTCTGACGATCTTGTGAAGTCTTCATTTTCTCCTTGATCTTCCTTACCTTAGCTGTGGTCTGTTGCACCATCTCTGGTCCGACAATCATATTTTCACCGTCGCGTGGAAACTATTGTTGTAAGTGAACTCAATCAACGGAAGTACATCATCCCAGCTTCCCCTATCATCTAGTACACATGCTCTCAACAGATCTTCCAAGGACTGATTCGTCCTTTCAGTCTGTCCGTCCGTTTGTGGATGGTAAGCTGAACTCAATCGTAGCTTCGTTCCCAATGCTTCGTGCAATGCTCCCCATAAATGTGATGTGAACTTCGGATCACGGTCTGATACAATGCTCGATGGTACCCCGTGTAACCTCATAATTTCAGCAATGTAAATCTCTGTTAGCTGATCTACCTTATAGGTGGTCCTTACCGGCACAAAGTGAGCAGATTTAGTCAGTCGGTACACTATCACCCATATAGAATCATTCTTCTTCCTTGTCTTTGGCAATCCGGTTATAAAATCCATGGAAATGTTGTCCCACTTCCATTCAGGTATATCCAAAGGTTGCAACATCCCAACAGGTCGCTGATGTTCCACCTTCGCTTTCTGACAAGTTAGACAAGTGGATACATATTCCGCCACATGTTTCTTCATTCCTGGCCACCAATAATTCTGCCTCAAATCCTGATACATCTTTGTTGCCCCAGGATGAATACTCAGCTTACTCTTATGCGCCTCTTCTAAAATCGTTTTCCGCATATCTGTAATGGCTGGTACACAAATCCTACCATTACACCGCAAAATATTATCTGCCCCAATCTTGAACTCAGTCGTCTTCCCTTGCACTATTATATTCCTCTTCTCTTGAATTAAGACGTCATCTTGAGAATTTGCAATGTCCTCAAGTAGTCCACTCGAGATCTTAATCATTCCGAATTTCAAAATTCCCGGTGCAAACTCTACGTTCAAGTGTAGGTCTCTAAAAGCTTCTACGTTCAAGTGCAAGTCTCTAAAAGCTTCCCACAACTCTTGTTGTCTAGCCATAATTATTGAAGACACCGATACACTTCTTCTGCTCAATGCATCAGCCACTACATTGGCCTTCCCAGGGTGGTACTGCAGTGTGAAATCAAAGTCCTTGAGAGTCTCCATCCATCGTCTCTGGCGCATGTTCAACTCCTTCTGATCAAACAAATATTTCAAGCTTTTATGGTCACTGAACACGGTGAATGTGCACCCATATAAATAGTGCCTCCAGATCTTCAATGCGAAAACAACTGCGGCAAGCTCCAAATCATGGGTAGGATAGTTTCTCTCATGAATCTTCAATTGTCTTGAGGCATAAGCCACAGCTTTCTTGTGTTGCATCAGAACACATCCTAACCCTTGGTGAGATGCATCACAATAAACTTCATAGGGTTCTTCTGATTGCGGTAATACCAATACAGGTGAGGTCGTCAATTTTCTCTTTAGTAACTGGAAGTTTTCTTCACACTTCTCCGTCCATGCGAACGGTTGATCTTTTCTGGTAAGTTGTGTCAGTGGAGCCACAATCTTAGCAAAACCTCCGATAAACCTCCTGTAGTACCCTGCCAGTCCCACAAAACTTCGTATGTCAGTGACAGTCTGAGGCTGTCTCCAAGCAAGAACCGC
>NC_021166.2:47351661-47354789 GCF_000331145.2 Cicer arietinum
CTGTTTTCTGAATGTCTCCTTCCCTTACTCGAATCTGATGGTAACCCGACTTCAAGTCAATCTTCGAAAATATCGCGGCCCCTCTCAATTGATCCATCAAATCATCGATTCGTGGCAAGGGATAACGATTCTTAATAGTTGCCTTGTTAAGCTGTCTATAATCCACACATACGCGCGAGCTTCCGTCCTTCTTCTTAACTAGCAAAACTGGAGCACCCCATGGTGATACACTTGGTTTCAATTTGGCTTTTGAGCTCATTTAATTCCAATGGCGACATTCGATAAGGTGCCATTGAAATAGGTCCCGTTCCTGGGTGCAAATCAATGAAGAATTCCACTTCTCTTACCAGTGGCAATCCTGGGATTTCCGTCGGAAACACATCCCGATACTCATTGACAAGCATCACATCCTCTATGTTCACATTTATCTTCGCCTCCACATTAGCCAGCGACAAAAACTCATCAGTCCCTTCACTTAGCGACACTCGGAGTTTGTTAGCAGTTAAATATTTAACAACTCCTGGTTCGGGGAAAAGAACCAATTTACGAGCACAATCCAAGATCACATAATGGTAAGACATCCAATCCATACCGAGGATGACCTCGAGTGATTGTAGCGGTAAAAAAATTAAATTAACCAAGAAATCCCTATTCTGAATAGTCATTTGACAATGTAAACATGCAGAATTCACTGTCAAAGTCTTAGCAGGTGTGGAAACAACCAAATCAAAAGGTAAGGCAGACACAGATAACTTCAAGCGATTCACACAATCCATAGCAATGAAGGAATGGGTTGCCCCGAATCAAAGAGTGCAGTTAGAGTGTTACCTGCAATCTCACAGTCACGCTGAATCAGATTACCAGTTGGATTCCCCTCTTCAGCACTCACACAATAAATGTGCCCTCTAGCAGTAGGACGGGTAGCCCTAGCTGCATTCACAACTGGTTCCACCTTTGGAGCCGTGCAATCCTTCGCCATGTGTCCTGGCTTCTGGCAAGTGTAGCAGGTGAGAGTGTTAGGGGTACAAGCATTAGCATAATGTCCCTCTTCCCCACAACGGAAACATCGGACCACTCGTCCCAGTTGTCTCTCGAAATTCTGGTTCCCCGGGCGATTCTGCCCACCGCTGTTAGTTCGTGGTCGATCATAGGGTTTAGCAACTTGTTTCCCCTTGTTCTGATAATTCACCCGACTAGGGCCTCCCGAATTAAAATTCCCTCCTCGGCTAGCCCTCTTATTGTCGATTATAAGGTTTAGCAACTTGCTTCCCCTTGTTCTGATAATTCGCCCGACTAGGGCCTCCCGAATTAAAATTCCCTACTCGGCTAGCCCTCTTGTTCTTCATATCTTCCACTTCTCTACATTTCTCCACCAGCGCTTGGAAACGTTGAATTCCCAAGGGTAAGACGGAATCTTGAATCTCATACTTCAATCCGTCTTGGAAACGATGACACATGAATGGTTCATCAATTTCTTCCCGGAAGAACCTGAAGTGCCTCGATAGTGATTCAAATTTAGCAGCATACTCGCCCACAGTCATGCTCCCCTGGTGAAGTTTCAGAAAGTCGTCACCCAACTTAGTCCTGGTACTCATCGGAAAGTATTTGTCTAAAAACTTTCTTTTGAACGATTCCCAGTTCACCTCCTCGTGGGCTGCTCCCATCAATAACCTTGCACTCCTCCACCAGTACTCAGCATCCCCCAACAGCATATAAGTGGCATAGCTGACCTTCACTCCCGCCTGACACTTTATCATGTCAAAGATTTTCTCCACTTCTTGGATCCATTGATCCGCCTTCTCTGAACCCTCATCCCCTTTGAACTTAGGAGGATTGTAACGACGGAAGTCTTCTAACCCTCTTGACTCTGCAGCACGGATCTCTCTTCCCCTCTTTTCAAGATCCCGTTGAGTCTTGGCAGCAGTCTGTGCGGCGACAGAAGCAGCCATGTTATTCATAGCCTCTGCCATTTGATCATTCCTATTAGCGTTGTCTCTCGGAGCGTCATTCCTTCTTGGCGGCATGGTTTCCTATAAAACCATCATCAAGTAGAGTCTTAACACTACTTCAAATAATTCCAAACTAACGTCCGACTATAACAACGCATAATAATTATATTGGACTTGACAACTCAAGTCACCTAAACCGACACATGATCAGATAACAATTCCCAACTTATAGGTCGACCTACAATCTATAACCAAGGTTCCACAGCCTCCAAAGAAAACCAAACCTATGCTCTGATACCATAATGTAACACCCCGTTTTTCAAAGCGATGGTGTATTTTTTTTTTTTTCAAAAGTAATTAAACTGAAACAGAGAAATAAATAAAGAAATGTCTTTGGATAAATAATTGAGTCATTATTATTTACAAACAGCGGAAAAGTTTCTCCAATTATAAATCCAAACCATTTACACAGCAACAAATGGTACAAGTAACCCATTCAAATGAGATGTCAAACTGACAATATTAGTATAAGTACAATTTTCCAAACTAAAAATACTCCAAACCAAAAAGAAGGACACCTAGTCCCTATACATCATCCTAATCTGATCATCCTACCAAAAAGCTATACACCCTGAGTATCTCCACGCGCCCCGTGAGATCCTCCTAACGTAACTGCAGTCACGCGTTCCCATCTCCATTCCCGTCCGTAGGGTACGAACCGGTAGGACCGTCCTGACTCTCATCTGAGGGCAAAGCCCAGATTTCCACAATAGTTGTAAAGGGTCACCAACCAAAAAATAACAGTTAACACATAGCAATTAAGTTTTTAAATGCTCAAAATAACTTTTCAACTAAGCATGCACCTTAACAGGATTTCCAATATGCGAAAAGTTCATACAATACTTTGCCAATTAAAAATGAAAGTAAAATGAAGTTCTCAATCTCCTAATTAACACATAACAAAACAAGACATGGATAAGTTAATGAGTAATCAATCATCTAACTCAAACTGAGGATTTTCACTGAGCCAATCGATTGGGAAATCGATTGGGGTGAAGGTTTTTAATGAAAACAGAATCCTGGGCTGAATCAATCGATTTGGCAATCGATTGACAGGATGACTAAGCCCCTGACTTAATACCAATCGATTTCCAAATCGATTTCCTGAAGGTTTTTAGT
>NC_021166.2:47355529-47356487 GCF_000331145.2 Cicer arietinum
AAAATGTAAATCGTAAACGTACCACCTATCACGGGTCAGTACAGTTTACCAAGGTGTCACCTATCACGGGTCAACACAATTTACCAAAATGAAATGCATGAGCATACACAGACTCCATCCACAACAATCGTTAAGCAAATGCAGATATTAAAAGATTCCCCATTTTTAATACCCATTTAACTTAAACGACCTTCACAACCAACATTAAGTAACCAAGACATTAAGAGATTCCCCATTCTTAACGCCCAGTTGACTTAAGCGATTTTCAAAACAACATTAAATAAATAAGTCATTAAGAGATTCCCCATTCTTAATACTGATTTATCTTAATGATTTTCAAAACAAAACGTTAAGCAAACAGACATATTAAGAGATTCCCCATTCTTAATATACTTGTGACTTAAACGATTTCCATACAAAACATTCAGTAAACAAGACATTAAGAGATTCCCCATTCTTAATTCTCATTTACTGAAACGATTTTCAAAAACAAGCATTAAGTAACCGAGACATTAAGAGATTCCCCATTCTTAACGTCCAGTTAACTTAAACATTTTCCTCAAACGCACATTAAGTAAACCGAGGTATTAAAAGATTCCCCATTTTTAATACTCGTTTAACTCTAATGGTTTTCAAATTCCACAGAAACAAACTCAAATATACTCTCACATTCAATCCATAATTCACACCAAAACACATCAATCAACAAACATCAAGTATGAACACGCCAAATACGACGAACACAAATCAACACAACATAACACCCAAATACATCCCAAAACCTAACTCTAAGGTTTTACCCATAACTCATTAGATTCGTTTTTCCCCAAATCGATACATTAAACCCTAACAAATTCCTTCCCAGACAACCACAGATAAGTCCCTAAATGCAAACTAAAAGTTTGGAAGGAGCCCTTACCTTAATGTTAGCTTTAACGTGCGTTTCCGGTACCGCGAG
>NC_021166.2:47356806-47367054 GCF_000331145.2 Cicer arietinum
TTTCACCCGAAACGCCTTAAATTAACCGTAAAGTATTTACCGCAGTTAATTTCAATTTATTTATCGACGAGAAATTTTAATTGGCATCAAAATATCTTTTTGATTATAAAACTCCAAAATATTATTAACTTTGGCTTAAAAGCCTCCGAGCCAAAATCCAAAATACACCAAAAATACATAAATGGTACTTTAAAATTATGGGTCTTACAGATTGCAACCCAAATAAAGATAGAGTTTGAGTAAAAGTATTTCAATGGAAAAAATTCTAAGTAACAAAAAAGTGGAGTAAAAAAGTTTCTTGTATATCATTCCACAGTATATCTTTATCATCCTTCAAAGCTTTATCTCTCCAATCATCAATTGTTATTGGGATATTTTGACGAACAACTACACCAATGTAACTTACCATCATTGAACTGTTGGACTCAATTGGTTGGCCACTTTGATTCCATCCCATCTAATAAACTCATAGAGTAAGTGCATGTTTTCAGAAAAGATAAAAAAAAAAATCTAAACAGTATACCTCAAATTTAATTCCATTATTTCTTGCTTGGATGACCTTTTGTATAATAGTTTCCCCGCGTTTAACTTCATTTTCACAACTCTTAGTATTGACAACTTCATCATTTTGACGATTTAAATCATTATTGGAATCCATTTATCTATACATTTCACACAGTATAATTATAAGTTCAGTATAAGTTCAACAAGTTTAACATCAAATAGTCTAAATAGCTGTATAAGTTCAACATTCAGTTTAGTGACAACAACAAATTAATAAATACTATACCTGACAACAACAATCACTGAGTTTAGGGTTACGACTTTGTTTAAGTAGAAATGGCAGGGAACAACGAGAAAAGGGTGCACTAGTTAGAAGAGTATCAGTAGGGTTCGTATAGAGAGGATTTGTATGGATAGTAGTAAAGAGGGTTCACATTAGGGAGAAGAGGGTTAGTAGGGTTCGTATGGAGTGTAAAGAAAATGGAGAGTAAGTAATGAAGAGGAAAATGAGGAGGTTTCGCATTACCAAGTTCTTAGGGAGAGTATGTAATGAATAGGAAAACGAAGCGATTTTTTATTATCAGTTAACTTAAAAACCATTTAACCGTGCTTGTCCAAAAAGCGCTTTAAAAGACCTAACGTATTATAGCGCTTCTACAAAAAGCGCTTTAAAAGACTATATAAAAAGCGCTTTAAAAGACTATATAAAAGGCTCTATATGAGAAGTTTACAATGCTTATAGAACAAGCGATGTAAATTATTTGTAATTTAATTTTTAAAAGCCTTTTATAGCGCTTATGGACAAAAAACACTGTAAATAATTTGTAATTTAATTTTTAAAAGCCTTTTAAAGCGCTTATAGAACAAGTGTTGTAAATAATTTATAATTTAATTTTAAAAGTATTTTACAACGCTTATAGATAAAAAACGCTGTAAATGATTTGTAATTTAATTTTTAAAAGTCTTTTACAGTGCTTATGGACAAAAAGCGCAGTAAAATTACAAGTTATGTTCAATTCAGTTCAAGTTAAATATGCTAAATTACAATTTCAGTTCAGTTTCTGTAAAATGCTAAATACGTATATATCAATGCTAATTGCTAAATTACAATTTAAGTTAAGTTTATGCAAAATACCTATATTTGGATTTTTTTTCTTTCAATGCTAAATTACACGATCAGTTTAGATTGGGATCATTTCAAGTTCAAGAAAAATTCACCGCCAAACATAGCTTTTTCGAGTTCAAGTTAGTTCAATTTCAATATAAGCAGAAAATCAGTATAAGCATAAAATCAAATACAGTTCAAGCTAAATGCTAAATGCTCAGTTCTGGCATGTCAAACAGATTGCTAAGTATAAATTACATGAAATTAGTTATGGCAATTCAGGTTACATGAACTTAGTATAAATTATATGATGAGTTCAAATTACATGGCCTATATAAAACTCTCAAACACCTTAAGATGCCCTTCTTCTATTCCTGGTGGGATTCACATTTGTTTGTCCCTTAACAATACAAAACGATGGATTGATCCAAATTCCCTCATCTTGATCATCTCTAAGATATAAACCATCATCAGTTGAATAAATTTCACGTGGTTGTGATGTTGCAAAGGAAAGATCATTACCAACATCTTCATCGTTATTGTTATCATCACTTATTTTATTGGTCGATAGGACAATGGACCATTTATCATCAGCAGGATCAGTGACATAAAACACTTGTTGAGCTTGCGATGCTAAAATAAAAGGCTCGTCTTTGTATTTCACCCTATTAAAATCGACAAGCAAGAACCTTGACTCATCATTCCGAACGCCATTATTATTATCGACCCATTTGCAACCAAATATGGGAACACGAAACATTGTGTAATCTAACTCCATATGTGCTCAATAACCCCCAAAATATGATAGATTTGCATATATTGAGGTTTTGTCTTTTGCACTTGAGATATGCATCGCTTCAACTATGAGAGTGACTCCGCTATTTTGCATAGTGGTTTTATCATATTGTTCTTTGGTATTAAATGTGTAGCCGTTAATTACATAACCGGTGTAAGAAAATACATGTAAAATCGGATCATTTGCTAGCCACCTCAATCTCAATGAAAATTGAACCGGGGTCTATATCAAACTTTGAGTTAATGTGATTTTTTAGTCATGTTATAAAACTTCAATTGTGCTCTCGTGTTATCCAATTTTGATTCCTATGCATCTACAAACTAGATAGTTGATCCATGTGTATTGTAACATAAGATTGAACATCATCATCATTGTGCATAACATATAATTGTGTCTTCTCCCATTTTGTCCTTGATAAAGTCATTACTCTCTTTTCAATTATCCATTCTCCTGTTATTCTTCCCGAATGAAGAGACATGGGAAGCCCTATGGATTCAACATTGGAAAGATATTCAGTAGAAAATTCAGCAATACAACCTTCTAGTCGACTTCTACTTTTTACGTACCCTTTTAATATTTTCATATATCGTTTTATCGAATACATCCATCTCATATAAGTTGACCCACAAAATTGTGTCTCCTTAAGAAGATGAACAATAAGGTGAACCATTATATCAAAAAATGAGGGTGGGAAATACATTTCAAGCTCACACAAAGTAACAACAATTTCCTTCTGCAAGTTTGGTAATTTCTGAGGATCGATCACTTTACTACAAATTTCCTTGAAGAAGAAACATAATTTAGTTATGGCTCGTTGAACTTTTTCAGGTAAAATAGAATGTATACCTATTGATAGCAAATGCTCCATTAGAACATGACAATCATGGGTCTTCAAACCTTTTAACTTGAGGTCTTTCATACAAACTAAATGTTTAATGTTTGAAGAGTGTCGTTCTAGAACTTTAACTTCGTGTAGAAATTTACATAATTTTTTTTCCTTTCTAAATAGAGTATGAGCGGCTGGAGGTAGAAATGTGCGATTTCCTTTCTTTACGGGGCCTAATTCATTTCTTATTCCCATATCGACCAAGTTCAATCTTGCATTGATGCCATCCTTAGACTTTCCTGACACATTGAGTAACGTATCAATAACAATATCAAATACATTTTTTTCAATATGCATCACATCGAGAAATTGTCTTATATACAATGACTTCCAATATGGAAATTCAAAGAAAATTGACTTTTTCTTCCACCCAGTTTTGACAAGCTCTCCCACAAAAGTTTGTCAAATTTATTGGTCAAACCTTGCACTTTTTCAAATATTTGATATCTAGTCGGTGCTAAAGGAGCAGTACCTTCCTCTGATTTAAGATTGAATGCATTTCTCCACCCACGATAATGATAACTAAAAGGTAAAAATCTACGATGTCCAAGAAATACGTTCTTCTTACAATGTTTCAACCGCATCCAATTTGTACTCTCTTCACATATAGGACATGCACATTGACCTTTAATGCTATATCTTGATAAATTACCATATGCTAGAAAATCATTAATTGTATCGAACAACATAGCCCTCAAATTGAAACATTATTTCTTATACCCATCATAAACTTCCACACATGTCTCCCACATATTTTTTAAATCTTCAATTAAAGGACTCAAGTGTTCGTTGATATCATTCCCCGATTGTTTGGGTCCAAAAATTAATAGAAACAATATCATAAACTTAAGCTTCATAGATAACCATGGAGGTAGGTTATAAATCAACAAAATCACATGCCACGTGTTGTGAGAGTGTTTGAAGATCATGTGGATTCATTCCATCAGTAGAAAGTGCAAGTCGTGGATTTCTTGACTCTCTCCCGAAATAAGGATACTCGTGATTAATTTTTGTCCATTGTGGAGAATCTGCAGGGTGTTGAAACTTTCCATCTCTAATTATTTCATATGCATGCCATGTCAAGTGTTTTGAATCTTCTTCATTGTGATATATGCGCCTAAATCTTGGTATTATAGGAAAAGACCACACGACTTTTGTTGGAGTAGATTATTTCTTCTTATATCGAGAGACATCACATTTCGAGCACCCCTTTAGTAATTCATATTCGTTTCCAAATAAAATACAATCGTTAGGGCACGCATGAATCCTTTCATAACTCATGCCAATATAGCACAAAACTCGTTTAGCCTCGAGGGTTCGACTGGGAAGTTAATTATTATCTGGCAACATGTCTTTTAGGAGTGTAAATAATTTTGTGAAGCTTTTATCAGACCATCCATTAATCTCTTTTAAGTTCTACAACTTTAATATCGCAAACAGTCTTGTGAATTTAGTACAACCATTATATAATGGTTTCTCTACATCACTCAACAAACTCTCAAACATTTTAGGACAATCTCGAAGATCTTCTTCAACTGCTTTTGCAATCTCCTCAACCCGATCCCGCTCATATGTATCCGTGTCGAAATCATTTGAAGCATATGTCGAACCATTCTCAAAATTAGTGTTTTCCTTTTTATTTCTCACTGTGTCTTATCCAACATGTATAGCTTTGATCAATTTCTTGCCATACTAAATGTCCTTCCAATTGATCTGCTTTAACACATTTTCCAAAACAATATTTTAAACAAGGACAAATGATTCGATTTGGGTCTTTTGCGTTCTTCACTGCAAACTCAACAAACTCATTCACTACATTTTCATACTCTTTTGACAATCGATTGGCAGACATTCATTTTCGGTCCATTTTATATAACCAATCTGAATGCAGTGTTACACAAATGATAAGCTATTGATAACACTATACCAATCTATAGTATATATAGTCTAATATTGGAAAATGGAAACCAAGGTCCAAGGTTATGCATACAAGTCTGATTTCAAAACAGAACAGATCAAACAGATTTCAAAAAAGAATAGATTTTATATGACTTATAAAGTATTAATTTATTTGACTTATCAGGTAACAATTTATCTGATTTATCAGGTAATAATTTATATGATTTATCAAGGTTATGTCATCTACTATCAGGTAACATTTTATATGATTTATCAGGTAACAATTTATCAATTTTACTAACAACAACAAATTAATAAATATAGTACCTGAGACAACAATCACTCAGTAGAAATGGGCACACAATAGAGGAGTAGTAAAGGAGGGTTCAGCGAGAAGACGACGCACAGTATAGGAGGGTTCGCACAGTAGAAGAGGATTGTAGGGTTAGGGAGAAAACGTATTAAATATGTTTTTATTTATTTAAAGGGAATCATTTTTATCAAATATGCACCATTTTATAGGGCT
This sequence comes from Cicer arietinum, assembly GCF_000331145.2. NCBI lineage: Eukaryota > Viridiplantae > Streptophyta > Magnoliopsida > Fabales > Fabaceae > Cicer > Cicer arietinum. The sequence continues at coordinate 47,362,523 of NC_021166.2, forward strand.
TATAAATAAAGCGCTCTAAAAGACCCTGTAATTATGTGAAAGCGCTATATTTTACAGCGCTTATATACAAAGCGCTGTAAACTTAATTTGGAAGTGCTATATTTTACAACGCTTGTATACAACGAACTCTAAGAAACACTGTAAACATTATGTGAGAACGCTATATTTTACAGAGTTTATATCCAAAGCGCTCGAAAAGCGCTGTAAACATTATGTGAAAGCGTTATGTGTATGATGACTCTTCATCATAAGCATATTTTCCCACTGTTTTAGTCTTATTTATCTTCAATCATTAGTTAAATTAAGGATTTATTTGATATATTTTGTTGATTTTTGTTATTTGAGTTAAGAAAATGTTCTTTGTTTTTATTTCATTGATTAAGTAGGAATTTTTCGTAATTTTACATTGCATTTTGTTTTAGTGCAGTGCTGAATTTTGGTGAGAAATCAACATGACCATGGGGCGCGCGACGCGCATCAACATTCATAAAAATGCAATTTTTCACTGTTTTATGGATGTTTTTGACTCTTGGGAAGTTGGGAGACTTGTGCCCTAGCATAGAAACTCAAAGACGGTCATTTCTAACATCATTGGAGCAGTTTTATCAAGAATCATTCATGAATCCTTCTTGTAATTCTTCTCTAATCTCTATCTCTTGTATCTCTGTCATGAGTAACTAAACCGTATTTGTTAGGGATGAGTGTAACAAGATGAAACCCTTATTTTTATGATTTGATTTCTAGTTATATGAATGAGTTTATTGAATTATTTTTTTCATCTCTGTGCTTAATGCTTTTTATTGCTTGATCAACATTAAAATGTTCTACGATTTGTATTTTGAAACGGAAGTGGACTTTACGGATGCTTGAGATGAGAAATTCATGAATTTGTAGTCTAGACATAGGTGCAGGTCATGAAACCAATTAAACTTGTTGCAAAGCAATAATTTACAACAGAATTTCTATACGGTAATGCATAATTCTAATCTTAAATCTACTAAGGAATTATGGGTTACTTTGGAATTAAAGATTATGTGACTAAGACATTAGGGCAACAATAATAAAGAGAATTCTGTAATAATTCAATAAAGGAATTCAATAATTAGGATCAAATTAGACGCCAAGGTTGGATTCGAAGTGAAACTCATCCCTGACATTTTTATTCAATTTTAGTAACTAAATATAATTCAATAGTAAAACACAATCCTTGAGTTTGACACTCGGTACTACCGTTTTATTATTACTTGCAATGATTCAGTACACTTGCTGAAACGCTATCAAGTTTTTGTCGCTGTTGCCGGGGATTGCCATATCACTATTGAATTTAATTTATTTATTGAATTGAAATTTTTTGCTCTGCAATAAAATTTCTTGTTTTATTTTATTTCTAATAAGAAAAAAAATTAAAAAAAATTCTAGTTTAAAACTCTTTAATTTTAACCAAGTTTTTTATCTTTCTTTAATTGTTCATTACTCATAATTTGTTTAACCTTGTATGTGAGGCCAGTCCTCAGCTGAACTTATCTTTGATCCATAAATCGAAAAAACAGTGAAAGCACATCGAAAGGCGGCTCGAGAAAGGAGACAAAGGGAAAGACACTTAGTAATGGAAGAAGAGGTTTTGGGTGATTCCATCATAATTACTGAGATGGCCGATCCACCACTACCAGAACGTACTCTCGGCGAATATGGGATTCGAAATAGAAATCGTGATCGATTGCCCATCCATAACCAACCGGTTACAGTCAACAAGTTTGAATTAAGTCCCACTCTATATCGAGAGTTGAAGGGGATTCATTTTGCCGGTAGACATAACGAAGATGCCAATAGACATCTCACAAATTTCTTTGAATTATGTGAAACAGTGAAGGTGGATGGTTTGTCTGAGGAAGGCAAGAGAATGAAACTGTTTCCATTTTCATTGACAGAAGATGCTAAGGAGTGGCTTAATTCCTTTCCTGCCGACAGCATCACCCCATGGGATGATCTTGAAGATAAGTTCTTGGAATAGATATTTCTAGTTACAAACAGAAAGAGGGAAAATCTCTCTGTGACACTTACAGGAGATTTAGAAACTTACTAGCAGGATGTCCTAATCATGCTTATGACGACACTGCCCAAATGCAAATATTCTGCAATGGTTTGAGCCGAGCACTAAAATTATGTTGGATGCCACAGTAGGTGGTTCTTTCAATTACAAGACAGCAACAGAAGCACGAAAGATTATTGAGATCATGGCATGAAATGAACAAATGATGTTGTATGACAGAGGTGGTGGATCAACAAGTGGTGTATTGGAGTTGAATGTTATGGATGGATTGGCCCCAGGCAGGTTATTCTCAAAATAGATAGAAGAGGTTATCGCCACTGAGATAAAGAAGGGGATAGCAACTCTAAATATACAACCCCAAGTTGCTCCTATCAAATTACTAAAGCAGACTACCTGTAACCTTTGTGGAGGAGCACATAAAACTGGAGCTTGTGAAACTTTGGATGACAATGAGTTAGAAGAACTAGAACAGGTGAATTTTGTTAGTAATAACGGGAGGCAGAATAACCCCTACTCTAGTACGTACAACCCTGGTTGCAGAAATCATCCAAATTTTTCTTGGAGAGATCAGCAAGGTGGTTCTTAGGGTCAACAAGGAGCTCAAACAAACCAATTCCCACCTAGAAAGGCTGCTTGGGAGAGTGCTATGGAGAAATTAGTGACAACCACAAGTTCTTTCACTGAAGAGTCAAGAGCCATCTAGAAAAATCACTATGCGTCCATAAAGAATCTGGAAACTCAAGTGGGTCAACTTGCTCAACAAATGGCACAAAGAACGACTGGAAATTTGCCTAGTGACACGGTTCCGAATCCGCGAAATAATGTCAATGTCGTGACAACAAGGAATGGCAAGGTAAGTGAACAAGTACCGCTTAAAGCCAAACAAAGTGTAAGTACTTCAATTTCAACCCACTTAGAGGAAACAGTCACACCGACCTTAGTAGAGGAGCACATCACTCTTGAAAAAGAGGACGAACCTGTGGTACAAAAAGGGGAATCACTGCCAAAACCAGAAATTCGACTTTCGTTTCCTCAAAGATTAAAAAAGGAAGAAACAGAAAAACAATTCGGTAAGTTCCTTATGTTTTTAAAAAATTACAGATTAACATTCCTTTTGCAGAGGCACTAGAACAGATGCCAACATATGCCAAGTTCATGAAGGAGATCCTATCGAAGAAAAGAAAAATCGGCGGTGAAACAGTGATGCTTACCGAAGAATGTAGTGTTATACTACAGAGAAAACTGCCGCTGAAACTCAAGGATCCTGGAAGCTTCTCAATCCCATGCGCCATTGGAAATAGAAATTTTGGGAAGGCGTTGTGTGATCTTGGGGCTAGTGTGAGTCTTATGCCCTTTTCCATATACAAAAAATTGGGCATTGGAAAAGTCAAAGACACACAGCTCAATGAAACACCCCTATGGAGTAGTGGAAGATGTGTTGGTTAAAGTGGACAAGTTAATTTTTCCAGTGGATTTCGTGGTACTAGACATGGAGGAAGACAATGACATTCCTTTGATTTTGGGGAGACCATTCTTAGCAACAGGGCGAGCTATGATTGATGTAGCAGATGGCACCTTAACCTTAAAAGTAAACGAGGAAACAGTCACTTTTAACATTCTGAAAGCCATGGAACACTCAAAAGAAAGAGAAGGGTGCGATCGAATCGAGATCTTAGATGAAATAGTCAACGAAGAAATAGAGCATCAAACACCCAGTTTGCTGTTAGAAAAAGTGTTATGCCTACCCCCAGATGTTGTCAAAGAAAGTGAAGATCCAAAGATGAAAGAGGTTTTGGCTGGCCATGTTGGAAGCATCACCATCCTATTCCCCCCGTTTTCCTACAAGATGGGAGGAGTTGAAAGGGAATGAAGATAAGCCCTCAGAGAAAAAGACACCACTGATTGAACTCAAGCAGTTGCCTCTTCATTTGAAATATGTATTCCTAGGTGAAGAAGATAAGAATCCATTCATAATTAGTGCAAGCTTGAGTGAGTTACAAGAAGTAAAGTTGTTGAGAATTCTGCGGAAGCATAAGGGTGCTGTCGGTTGGTCCATTGAGGACTTGAAGGGAATAAGTCCGACTTTTTGTATGCACAAAATCCTAATGGAGGACAATCACAAACCGGTAGTACAACCCCAAAGGAGATTGAATCTGGAAATGAAAGAAGTGATTAGGAAAGAAGTGGTAAAGCTCCTAGAAGCCAGTCTCATTTACCCCATTTCAGACAACCCTTGGGTGAGTCCCTTCCAAGTTGTACCAAAAAAGGGTGGAACGACCGTCATCACAAATGAAAAGAACGAGCTAATTCCTACACGAACGGTTACAGGATGGAGAGTGTGTATTGACTATAGAAGGTTGAACAACGCTACTGGAAAGATCAATTTCCCACTCCCTTTCATTGATCAAATGTTGGAGCAGCTAGCCGGACATGAATATTACTACTTCCTAGATGGCTATTCGGGATACAATCAGATAGTTGT
>NC_021166.2:47367894-47402684 GCF_000331145.2 Cicer arietinum
ACAAAACATCACAACCCACCACTCAAACACATCAAATTTCATTTCCTCAAAACACACATAGATGAATCAAATTCCTTTTTCACGAAAACACTCATCAATTTCACAAAAAACCCAACTCCAAACTTTCACCCATAAAAGCAATAAATTTATTTTCCCCAAATCTACACTTCAAACCCAACAAATTTATTTTCCACACAACCACAAATAAGTCCCTAAATGCAAGCTAAAAGTTTGGAAGGAGCCCTTACCTTAATGATAGCTTTAACGAGCAATTACGTTACCGCGATTTATTCCGGTAAAAACTTCGTTCACGTCGTCGCTTACAAAGTTGACTCTCTAGCACCGTAGCGGAGAGGTGAGCAGCTTTCCCTTCTATCTCTTCGCGAAACAAAGCTTAGATCTAGAAGAAATGTGAGGGTTTGTGTTTGACGGTTTTGAAACCCCTAACACCATTTTTCTTCATTTTCGAATCAAACAAGAAGAATGAAGCTGAGAAATCTTTGTTTTCTAACCCACCAAGCCTTGGCAATTGACAGATACAATTTTCAACAACCCGAGATATTTTTAACAAAACTGCCCAGAATTAAATTCTTCGTAACATAAATAAATTATCTTTCGACAAAAGATTCACCGTACTTAATCTAATTTATTTATCGACGGATAATTTTAATCGGGGCATCAAAAGATATTTTTGGGCATTAAACTCACAAAATATCAATAACTTGGCTGAAGCAAAGAAGATGAAGAAGAATAATGAACAAAAATGGGTTTGCGAGCAACAGGGAGAGGAAACATTTTCTTTCCTTTTTCCTTTTATTTCCTTTTCCTTTTCCTTTGTTTTTCCTTTCTTCTACTTTCTTTCCTTTCCTTTTCATTCTTTTCAATTTTTGGGCATTAAACTCACAAAATATCAATAACTTGGCTAAAAAGCCTTAGAGTTTAATACCAAAATACACTAAAATACATAAATTAGAATTTAAAACTATGGGTCTTACACTTTGCACCGTATTTATTTATTGCATTTCAGATTCATTTTACTCCATTTAGTTCCAATTTTAGTCTCTAATTGCTAGTTCTATTAGTTCTTGATGTTTGGTATGAGCAAGGAATCAAAAAGATGTGTTGAGAAGCGATTTTACAGTTCAAAATGACAGAATGCGCGTGTGAGGTGCCCCTAGAGCGCTTGAAGCGCATTTCACACTGATGCTTCTGTAAGCATGCGCCTGAAGCGCGCCCACAGCGCTTGAAGCACTTTTCGCATGGTATGTCACTGTGAACGCGCGCCTGAAGCGTGCCCTGAGCACCTGAAGCGCTTTTCACAGTAATTGTCACTGTGAACGCGTGCCTGAAGCGCGTCCTGAGCGCCTAAAGCGCTTTTCACGGTGTTGGGTTTTAAAACCTCCATATTCTCACAAAAAAACTCTCATCCTTCATTATCACTCTCCAAACCATCCTCCATTATCATCAAAGGTCAGTTTTCCTTTCTTCATACAATCTCAAGTAAGTTTTCCTCTTCTATCCTACATTCTTTCATCCTCAAGTAAGTTTCCCCTAATTTCTAATATCAACTCTTTCTTGTTCATTGATGCATGTGGGTTCTTTAAATTCGAATTTGTGCTAGTATTTAAAATTGTTCATACATGCATGTTTGTTTTCTGAGATTGAATGTGTGTTAATGTTGCATGTATGTGGTTTGTTCATGTATCTTATGACTGCACTCCAACTGTTTGTTAAAATGACACAATCACTTTTCCACCTTAAGTACCACAAAATATATATTGCATTCCAACTGTTTGTTAAAATTACACAACCACTTCTGCACCTTAAGTACCACAAAATATATATTGCACTCCAACTGTTTGTTAAAATGACATCCAATGTATATGCACTATTATCATTTAGAATTTTGTTGGATAAACCCAGGGCCATTTAAGAGTTTACTTTTCCACCTTAAGTACCACAAAATATATACTGCATTCCAACTGTTTGTTAAAATGACACAACCACTTATGCACCTTAAGTACCACAAAATATATATTGCACTCCAACTGTTTGTTAAAATGACATCCAATGTATATGCACTATTATCATTTAGAATTTTGTTGGAAAAACCCAGGGCGATTTAAGTTGTTATTTTTCCAAGGGGGACCATGCTTAAATTAATTATATCTAACTTGGAATATTTTGAACCCTGGGTGTGAATACTTGTTTTGCAGGACCTAATGGCAACCCAACAAAAAGCAAAACGAACTAAGGTCACAATTACACTCCAACTGTTTGTTAAAATGACATCCAATGTATATGCACTATTATCATTTAGAATTTTGTTGGAAAAACCCAGGGCGATTTAAGTTGTTATTTTTCCAAGGGGGACCATGCTTAAATTAATTATATCTAACTTGGAATATTTTGAACCCTGGGTGTGAATACTTGTTTTGCAGGACCTAATGGCAACCCAACAAAAAGCAAAACGAACTAAGGTCACAATTACATCCTCCTCTCAACCGCACAATACATTCTTATTCAAGACCATGGCAACACAAGAGTTTCATGTCAAACTCCCTACAGTCAAGAAGTTTGTGAGTGAGAAAAACTTTCAGTTGGAAGCAGATGAATTTGTTGACATCCAAGCGATGATTGTGGCAAGAGGATGGGAGAAGCTAACCACATTCGTCACCACAACAAGCAAGTCATTAGCAGTGGAATTCTTCTCCAATGCCTTTGATCTGAAGTGTGACGACCCAGTTCCACACGATCAATTTGTGAGTTATGTGAGGGGGAAAATGGTACCCTTCACGCCCCAAGTCATCAATGCAATTTTTGGTCTGCCGAATTATCAGGACTGCCATTTTCAAGATATGGTGGACCACAGCAGAAAAGTAGACACTCAGGAGATCCTACGCATTTTATGCAGATCAGGCACAAATTGGTTTCGAAATAGGGATGGCTCGGTTAGGAAACTGCGTTCAATAGATCTCAACCCAATTGCAAAAGCATGGAGCACCTTTGTTCATCACACGCTACTACCATGTTCCAATGTGTCAGATATAACATTTCATAGAGCATGCTTACTACTTTCCATCATAAAAGGCGACAGAATCAACGTTGGTGCACTACTAGCTGATGATCTTTGGAGGACAGCAACTCTTGATCCTTCAATAGGCTACTTCCATCATGCTTCTCTGATAAGCAAACTATGTGAGTAGGTGAGAGTGTTACCTAAACATGGTGAGGAAATGGTGAAACCTGCTACTTCAATCACTGCTAAGTGGATAGAAAAACACTCCATGATTCTGGTAGACGACCCTGATGCCCCACCAGTAGAGGAAAACACTGAGCAACATCACCACCCTCCACATCCATCACAGCTCTCCACCGAGGAAAGATGTGGCAGACTGGAAACTATGATGGAACGATTGATGATTGATCAGCGAGATGGACAAGCCAGAATAGAACTGGGGATGACCAATCTATATCGAGCCTTCGCTTCTTCTCAACAGACACCAGGAGGCATGTTTTATGTTGATCTATTTGCGCCTCACCAGTATACTCGCGACCATAGCGGAACAGGAGCGGATGATCTAAATGAGAATCCTTGAATTACTAAACTGAAAGAAGTTTTCTTTCCTTTTTTTTTTCTGTTGTTTGTTCTGTTTCTTTTCTTTTTCTCGTTTTCTTTGTTTTATGTTAGTCTATTTTGATTTTCTTTTCTTTATATTTTTTTTCCTTTCACTAAATATGTACTATGATGAAACAGTTGTAATGACTTGCACTTGATCTTAAAGTTTCTGTTTGGGATTTCGAAAGTTAAATTTCATTTCTTAGATTATATTATTGCTCAAGCCGACAAGCCTTCCTAATGCATACATTCTTGATTACTAAATGGTTGTAGAAGGATAATATGCCATCAATTTTTCAAAAATACAATTTTAACTTTTTAAAAGCATGTTTGGCATTATTTTGATTGTTCATACTCTCTCTTATTACCCTAGTTGTGAGCTTTTGAGTCTAAACACTTAAATTCTTTGTTGTGTGATTATCCAGACATGTGTTTTCCCTCTAGAACTTGCACTAATTCTGACTTGCATCCCTTGTAATTTATGCATACATCGAGGCAATTTTGTTTGGTCGTTTGAGCCTTTCTAACTACCCTATGAAAATTTTACCCTTTGCTAGCCCTTTTGAGCCTTGTCTTTTTATTTCGGTTACTAGCCACATTACAAGTCAAATACTTGAATTTAATTAAATCACCTTACTTGGAGTTAGGTAGAGAAAAAAAAATTGTCTTGATAAAGTTATAAGTTTGGGGTTGTTCATGGGATAGCAACATTTTAAGTTTGGGGTGGTGATTCTCACAAAAAGAATTGAAAAAAAAATCAGTCTATATACTTTGGTAAATAATATCTTCTTGGTTCTTTTGCCAATGTTTGAGAATTTCCAGAATAAAAAGGTGAAGAAAACAAAAATGGTAGAATAAGTTGGAAATGTATGCCTAACTCCAAGTAGTAAAACCTACTATCCTAAAATTTCCTACCCTTACCTAAGTTGCATTACAACCTGAAAGTCATCCAAAAATGTATGTGTTTACTGCATTTTGATTGCAAACTAGAATTTTTTCAAGCTTATGGTAGCATGATGCATGTTCTAGGATTTAAGCGATAAATTCATAACCCTTTTAAACACGTGAGAGAAATTTTGGTGAGATTGTGTGAAAAGAGAGTTGAATTTGATGAATGAATGCTAAGGTGTACAAATCTTGTTTTTTTGAAAACAACCATAGAGCATGATGAATATTCTGCAGTAGCAAGAACTTTGAGAATTGAGTTTGATTTGATTTGAGACATTGAATTTAAGTGTTCTTTTAACTGTACCAAATCTGAAATTAATTATTGCTTGGGGACAAGCAATAGATTAAGTTTGGGGTTGTGATGAGTCTTCAAAATATGCATATTTTCCCACTGTTTTAGTCTTATTTATCTTCAATCATTAGTTAAATTAAGGATTTATTTGATATATTTTGTTGATTTTTGTTCTTTGAGTTAAGAAAATGTTTTATGTTTTTATTTCATTGATTAAGTAGAAATTTTTCGTAATTTTACATTGCGTTTTGTTTTAGTGCAGTGCTGAATTTTGGTGAGAAATCAACATGATCTATGTAGAGTATTTCAGTCATATCTGGAGTTGTAGATGTCCAATTGGAGTCAACCCAAGTTCAAATGAAAGCTATGATCCATAGCTACATCTTTCATGAAGACACCGGAAGCAAATTCAGAATCTAAAGAGGAGAAAATTACAATATATGTCGGACAGCAGATGTTGTCCGCTTGAAGCGCACAAGACGCGCCTGAGGCGCGTTTCCAGCCGTTCAGCACTGTCCAGGCGCGCCTGAAGCACGTTTTCTGCGCCTGGGGCGCATTTTTGGACCAGTAACCCTGTCCAGGCGCGCCTGGAGCGTGTTTTCTGCGCATGGGGCGCGCGACGCGCATCAACATTCATAAAAATGCAATTTTTCACTGTTTTATGGATGTTTTTGACTCTTGGGAAGTTGGGAGACTTGTGCCCTAGCATAGAAACTCAAAGAAGGTCGTTTCTAACATCATTGGAGCAGTTTTATCAAGAATCATTCATGAATCCTTCTTGTAATTCTTCTCTAATCTCTATCTCTTTTATTTGTGTCATGAGTAACTAAATCCTATTTGTTAGGGATGAGTGTAACAAGATGAAACCCTTATTTTTATGATTTGATTTCTAGTTATATGAATGAGTTTATTGAATTATTTTTGTCGTTTATGTGCTTAATGCTTTTTATTGCTTGATCAACATTAAAATGTTCTACGATTTGTATTTTAAAACGGAAATGGACTTTACGAATGCTTGAGATGAGAAATTCATGAATTTATAGTCTAGACATAGGTGCAGGTCATGAAACCAATTAAATTAGTTGCAAAGCAATAATTTACAAGAGAATTTCTATACGATAATGCTTAATTCTAATCTTAAATCTACTAAGGAATTAGTGGTTACTTTGGAATTAAAGGTTCTGTCACTAAGACATTAGGGCAAGAATAATAAAGAGAATTTGGTAATAATTCAATAAAGGAATTCAATGACTAGGATCAAATTAGACGCCAAGGTTGGATTCGAAGTGAAACTCATCCCTGACATTTTTCTCAATTTATAAAGGATCACTTTTACTATTGTTGTCAATTTTAAAGTTAAAATTATTTTAGAATATATGATGATAAATTTTCTGACTAATTTTTGTTATATAGGTGATTTCTATGATGTGATAGTTTTATAAATACTAGATTACATGAGTTATACAAATAATATATTATATTTTATTATTTGATATATTTTTTTTAAAAAATAATAGTATTCTAGTGTAATATATATTTTAAAGAAAAATATTTTATGCGATTTAACGTGTATATACGTGTACCCAATTAATGTAATACTTTTATGTGTGTTTGACTGATATATTTCAATTATTTATAACTATTTTCTATTTTTAGTTATTTTTTTATAAATAATTATTTTGAGATAAAATTGATATTGTGTTTTATTTCGTTTATTTTTATGTACTTGTTATGACATTGTGATTTTATATATATTTATTGTGATTTAGTAATTAATATAAAACATTGATGTTATATTTATTTACTTTATAATTTTGACTATTTTCTAACATGCTGGTATTATTATAATGTGTGTATTTTGATAAATAAGTATAATTGTAGAGATTATTTTGAATGTGACAGTTTCAATTATTAGTAATATGTTTTTTTATATTGATTATTTTAATTACTCTAATTTATAAAATATTAGTAATATTTGAAAAACTGTATTTGGAAGAATATTAAAAAGGAGATTAAATAATTATTAATTTTGTTTTAGCAAAATAAAAATAATAATAGTAAAACAAAAACATAAATAAAACCAATGGGTTTGATTCATGTATGAACCCTAATTGTTAATAAAATAAAACAAACAAAAAAGGGGAAGGGAGTTGGAAGGGCAGCCATAAAACCAAAGAGAAAACACAACAATAACTTATCGTTTGACATCGGTAATCGATAACTATTCCAGAAAACTTTCTCCATTTTCGCTCAAATTTGAGTATGTTATTTCATTCATTTAACTCGTCAATTAAACATAATTTTCCAGATTTTGAACAACCCCAATTTATCTCTAAACTCCCCGACTTCTCTGTTTGTAGAATTCGTTATTTTGCACAGTTCTCCTTCACCGTAAGCCCGATTTGAGTAAAGTCAACGCCAAAACGACCGTGTGAAAAGTGGCTATATTACCCAATGATTGGTTTTCTGATTTATGGTAATTTTCCTTGACGAAATTTTGAAATTTATTTTTTAGAGTATTTTCTCATAATTTATTTTTGACGTTTACCCATAAACTGTCGAGTTAGATCGATTGAAGGAAAAAAGTCAAAAAACAAAGTTTGTTTGTTTGTGGAATCGTACTCGTGTTTGAAAGCGTCGAAATAAGGTAAAGGGTGAGAGAGTGTTTGAATTCATGAGTCTAATATAATGTGAGATGAACGGGAAAACTGTATTTCCCAACGATTCATTCGGGGCTTGCAACGTGCGGCAGTAGCCCTTTGAGTGATAAATCGATTAATGTAAAAATATGGGAATTGTGATATTAAAATATGGAATAGAAATATTTATAAGGTGTTGATTTATTAAACTTCGTTAAATATGTGGTATTTGATATTATTGTGATGTTTGATTTGTTTTTATTAAATGTGAGATATTTGATATTATTGTGATGTTTGATTTATCTTTATTAAATGTGAGATATTTGATATTATTGTGATATTGGATGTCGAATGAATTTTATGTATACGTTTGATTAGACGTGTTTATGTGATGTGATAATAAAAAGTGAATTCATTTTAATAAGTTTATGTGATTATGATGATGTATAATTAATAATAATAATGATGATAAAATTTGTGATAAGCATATGTGATGATGTATGATTGATGATAGTGATGCTATAAATTTGTGATGAGTTTATGTGATGAGATATAATTAATTATAGTAATGTTGTGAATTTGTGATAAGAATATTGAAGTAACCCCATAGTTGATGAAATATTTGTGATTCCAATTTGTGTTTGAGATGACGGTCTTAATAGAGTATCATAGGCCAACGAGGGGAGAAAATAAATATTGAGAATTTGCGAAGTGAAGACTATTTTGTCATTATATAGGTAGGGTCTGACAAGCCTAGTGATTCCGGGGAAGTACAACTGAATGAGCCTGATTGTGGCGGTCTGTTGTCAAGCCTTAAGGAAAGATTGTTAGACCTTGGAGGTATTCTGGTGGGGAATTCCTAGGTGACTTGGAGGTAGCACTCCAAATGTCGGGAGCTACCACGCAACACACGTTTACCTCGACTGTCACGTATATGTGTCTCGGGTTGAGTTGAGGGAATCTATGAGGACAGGGCCAATTTGAATTGCCCGTCCACCGGAATGGTGGCATAGTATCAAGCCTCCTAACCAAGTACTTCAGAGTTAGAATGGTACCACATTGTGAAGTAGAGTCTAAGCTCATGCATAGCATTGCATTTTATTGTGATTGTTTTGTTGTGATTAATATGTATCATGAGTGGTGATAGTTTCTCTTAGACGATTTGATGTTATTTTGAAATTTATTGATTTTCCTTGAGTGATTTTGACTTTTTAATGTGATATTTTCTTGATGGAATGTTTGTGTAATGATACAGTAATATTATTATTGTTTGCGTGTTCTTCTTGTTGATTATTATGACCTCGAAATAATCAGAATATATCAGTCTTTAATCAAATTAAAGTAATATTACATACACAGCGGAATTATAATGCAGCATACACTATTAGCAATTAAAAGTAAAAAGATAAAGGATAGAATGCACCAAGATTTATCCTGGTTCAGTTGTCAACGAGACAACCTACATTCAGTCCTAACAATCCAACTGGATTTCAGCTTTTTCTCCAATAGAAAGAATTGTGAATTGTTTACAGATTGTCCAGTTTCCTCGAAACCTATCTATCTCTCGCAATCTCTTTCCTATTGCTCACCCCTTGATCCTTGTAGTCAATCAGCAGACTCACACAAAATCAAAGTACGACTCCTTCTTGATGAGGCCTCTCACCCAAGAAGATCGCCACCAGTTTCTAGCTGGATTTCTAGCAGTCGTTTTCTTTACAAAGTATTTATTTCAAATAGAATAAAAGAAGTAGTAAAAGAAGTCTTCAATCTTGAACAATGTGTCTTCTCACGAATCTGGTTATTCAATGATGGATTATGAGAACATTGTCTTTTCTCTCAAGAATACTTTTTCAGCTCTCTCAATGATTATGGATAATCTTTTTGGCTTTTGATCTGAAAAAGCAATATCAAAATGTTAACAACGTGTTGTATTGTGTTAATGAGAGTTTATGAGTGTTTATCACTTTCCATGAATTGTTTTTTTTTTAAAAAATGAGAGAAAGATTGAATAACAGTTTATATAGTTTCTGAAAAAAAAACTAATAAATTGATTTGCCAATCGATTCATTAAAGTTATAAAACAGGTCTAATCGATTTGCCAATCGATTACCCTAGAAATTGGATTCTCACTGTGACTTGATCAATCGATTTGCCAGTCGATTGGTTTCAATCAGTTTTACTTTGTGATATGTACAATCGATTTGCCAATCGATTAGCCTGTAAAACAGGGTGCCACTGACTTGTGCAATTTTCATTTTTAATAGTGTCAGTCGATTGCTTAATCGATTATACAATCACAAACAGTTATGTTTCCTTACACCCTTGTTATGAAATCGATTTCCCAATCGATTTACTCAGTCAATGATCAACTTTTGTTGATTTCTTGTGTTCCAAGCAATTTGTATCAAGTGTGTAGGATTGTATTGTTGTTCCTGAAATCTTGCTCAATTAAAATGTTAGATTTATCATATGATGTATGAACATTGTATGTTTGTTAATTGTGTCAAAATTAGGATTCAAGGACTAAAGTCCAACACTTCTTACTTGTATTATATTGTCATCGTGATTTCGAAACTCACCTCCTTCGTAGTTTGTGTTTGACTGGCTTGGCCCTGCGTTTGCAAAATTGCAGTTATTACAGTTTAATGAATCTTGAAGTTCAAGTTTGGAAGGAATCACGCTCTGATAGGTGATACTTGGAATAAGGGCTTAAATTGTATTTTACTTATTTAATTTGAAACCAATTTTTGTATGAAAATCTTAGAAGTACTAATAAGTTTTTAATACTTATATCAAGCTTATTTCAAGCTTATTGAGATTACACTATTTTAATGGAGAAAATAAGTTTAAAGTGTTCCTTTTGATTTTTAAGAAATGTCATATCATAAGTTAAAAATAAAAGTTTTTATTTTCTTGGAAACATATTTTTATTTATCTGCTGCAAATTTTATAGAAATATAATATAAATTATTATATATATTATTTTGGGGTTTAGGGTGTCACACTATGTGACCATACAACAGCGCTTTCATCAAAAGCGATGTAGACATTAATACCCTATATGATCCTACAACAGCGCTTTTAGTTAACAAGCGCTCTGAAAAAAGTGCACTGGTAAATGTTGTTTTTGGCGTAGTGATAGTGTGATCATTGATTGATGTATGAATATATTTGATTATCTTTTTCACGAAGATACTATCTTGAAGATGTAATAACCATTCTCTTGAATGGTTGATATATGATACATTCCTTTTGAGATTATTTCATTATTAAGTGGATGCTTATGCACTTTGATGAAGTGAATGGCTTCTTACTTGTTCACTTATGCAATTCATGTTCCTTAAACAAAACTCAAGTGCAATTATTAGTATTTCCTCTAACACTTGTTAGGTTCTCAAATTAAGAGGTTGTGCTCTGATGCCAATTGAAGTAGCAATATCAATCACAAGAAAGAGGGGTTTGAATTGTGATTTCACCTTTTTAAAATATTTTGTAAAAACTTAAAGAATTTAACTCAAGATTAGTCTTGGTTATGAAAATGGAAAACGAAGAATGTTCTTGGTTAGCGAAAAACACACAATTTAACTTATCTATTTTGATTTGATAATCAAAAGACTAAAAATAAATAGAGATAATGGAGAGATATCACACAGAGAAATATTATGGTTCATCCAACCCGGGTAACTTCAAGTTCTCACAACTGTGAGATTTTTCACTAAGTGTTACAATCTTCACCTTTCAGCCTTGAAAAGATTTTTACAAACACATTCAATCTAATATAAAAGATAGACTTGAGTTACAAATGATGTGTATGATAAAATATTTGGGATCTTGATACTTCTCAACACTTGTTTGAGATAAATGAAAGCCAAACACAGTAAATAATGATCCAAATATATAGTGAAGAGAGCTGGAGTTTGCTTGAAGAGTTTTTTGACTTGTTACTTGAACAAGTCTTGGTAGATTTGTAAATTGAACTATTGCCTTCATCTTCCAATTGAACATCAATTTATAGATAATAAAAAGCTTTGAATATTCATTTCAAAATGAATATAGTCGTTGGGCACACTTTCCCCAAGTGTCAGATATATTTTAAAGCAATTAAACATGTGTTTATATTATAGTCCAGATCGTCCGTGACAAACGAAGAACATTCTTGCTTTTGGGTCTCATGGAAAACGTGAAAAAGCGAGTGAATGAATTGTCACATGTCAGTTGACACTATTTTGAGTCAGATTTAAGCAGAACTTTCTGCTGAATATTGTAAGTACAGTTTACTTGTGTCCTTGCTCACAACTCATCAATTTGGAGATCAATCTTGAGGCTGCTTTCAACCGTTGGGCTTTGGTCTTGAAAATTATATATTTTAATTATGTCTTTAAAAGAGAATTAAAACCACAATGTTCATTTGAAAAAACAAGAACATTCTTCGTTTCTATTTTGTATGAGTGTTGAACTTTGACAGATGTTACGTGTCAGTCCTTTATCTCATAAACATGATGTGCTTTCTACTAAAGCAGCAGTAGTGTCATTGTTGTCATGGTTGTCCTTGCTCATAGCTCATCAATTTGGAGATTTATCTTGATGTTTTGCTTTGCCTTTGTTGATCCTTTATGATTGAATCTATCTAAAACAATCTTGCGTAGATTATTAAATTCCTTTGTAATGAATACTGATGTTTTTTAGTGTAGATACATGTACTTTCAAAGCTCAGATCGATCTTAAATTACAATAGATTTTTTGATTTGTAACCAGAATATTCTTGGATTAAAGTTGTGAAAACGGAGAACGTTCTTTATTTCTGTTTTGAGTGATTGTTGGATTTGGTATGTGTGTCCTTGTTGTCATGGATGTCCTTGGTCATAGCTCATCAATTTGGAGATTGATCTTGATGTTTTGCTTTGCCTTTGTGGATCCTCTATGATCGAATCTATCTAAATCAATCTTGTGTAGATTATTAAATTCTTTTGTAATGAATACTGATGTTTTTTAGTGTAGATAGATGTAATTTCAAAGCTCAAATCGATCTTAAATTACAATAGATTTTTCTCTTTGTAACCAAAATATTGTTGGACTAAAGATGTGAAAACATGTAACGTTCTTTGTTTCTGTTTTGAGTGATTGTTGGATTTTAACAATTCTGACAACTGTTGCGTTCCCCACTTTTCTATTTTGTTTGTGTGTCAGTGATGCAGTGACTTTATCTTTTATGTTTAGTTTGTACTTGCTTACTTTAGCCATCAACTTTGGAGATTAGTCTTGTTTTTTAATCTTGACGCATTGCTTTGCTTTTTGTTGATCTTGTTGAATATATATTTGTATTTATTACATTTCATGTAAATAAGGATAATATATCTCTCATATTTATTTTTGTATTTATCGCCTTGAGCCTATACAAAACAAACTCCATTGTGTAGTTCAGACACACAATTTCACCATATTCTCTCATTTTCTCTTATTCAACATAGTATCTGTTAAGAGAGATAACCCTATATCTTATTCTATTAAAAGAGATAACCCTATATCTTATTCTATTAAGAGAGATAACCCTATATCGTGATTACCCAGGGACCCATTGTTCATTGGTGAGATTTTTTTCGGTAAATCGTGTCCCAATTCTGGTTTACCCTTTCTTTGTCACTTTTCATTCATTTTTTCAGCAAATAAGTCCACTGTTCATCGCAAAAAAAAAAAAGAAAAAAAGCCTCTTCCACCACTGTTTCGTTGTTGGTTTTAGGTAATTGTTTATTGATTATGGCTACTTATGAAGATTTTCTTCGGTGGGTAGAGTATTTTCAGAACTCGAGTTCCGCTGTTTCGGCAGTACAATGTGGTAATTCACCTGTTTGCATTTCACCTTCTCATAGCCCATGGATTCTCGATTCTGGTGCATCTGATTACATTACTGGTAATAAGACTATTTTCTCCTCTCTCACAACATCTCGTTATTTACCTAGGATAATCTTAGCCAATGGTTCTCAAACACGGTCTCTAAATTCTCCCTACTCTATTAGTTACATATGTCCTTTACGTGTCTGGATGTCCATTTAATTTAATTTCTATCAGTCAATTGACTCATTCTCATGATTATGTTGTCACATCTACTAATTGCAATGTTACTTTGCAAGATCGAATATCAGAACGACAATTTGGTGTCGGATGAGAGTCTAATGGCCTTTATTATCTTTCAAACCCATCAACAGCATGCCCTACCACATACTCTCCTCTTACTATACATGCTCAGTTAGGTCATCTGAGTCTTCCCAAACTTCAACAATTAGTACCTAATCTAGCCAAATATCTAGCATAAATTGTGAGTCGTGTCAGTTAGGGAAATACACTCGTAGTCTTTTCCCTAATCGAGCTAACAAACGAGCTTCATCCCTATTTGTTTTAGTTCACTTAGATGTTTGGGGTCCCTCTCGTAATATTTTCACTCTTGAGTCTAGATATTTTGTTATCTTTATCGATGATTTTTCCCGTTGTACGTGGTTATTTTTAATGAAAAATAGGTCTGAATTATTTTCTATTTTTGAACAATTTTATAAGGAAATTAAAAGTCAATTTCGTGTATCCATTCACACTTTGCGCAATGATAATGCCCGTGAATATTTGTCCCATCAATTTCAAAATCTTATGACCTCTAACGGCATTCTTCATCAAACATCTTGTGCTCAAACACCTCAACAAAATAGGGTAGCCATACCCAAAAGTCGGCACCTTATTGAAACCACTCGTACTCTCCTTCTTCATGATAATGTACCATCTTGCTTTTGGGGTAATGTTGTTCTAATGGCGTGGTATCTTATAAATCACATGCCTTCGTCTGCTCTTGATAACAAAGTCCCTCACTCGATCCTCTTCCCTGGTACCCCTCTTCACTCACTTCCTCCTTAGGTGTTTAGATCTACATGTTTTGTCCACAATCTCACTCCTGGTCTTGACAAACTTTCAACTCGATCACAAAAATGTGTTTTTCTTGGTTATCAGTGGTTCCAAAAAGTTATCGTTGTTATTCTCCTAATCTTCGACGATATCTCATATCGGCTTATGTCACATTTTTTGAGTTTGTTACATACTATGAGTCGCTTCCTGATCCTTTGTCTACAACTATTCCTCTAGACCTACCAAAGTCTATTTCACCTTCTCTTTTACCACTAGAGCCTATTATGTATGCCCCACCTGAGAAACCTTTGGTGGCCCCTCCCATTGTCCCACTTAAGACTCATCTTGTTGATCCTCCAACTGTACAACCTCTTCAGACATATTGTCATCGTTAACCACCATCGGTTGTACATGTCCCTACACTCGTTCTTGATATCGAGGTCATTCCAGATGCTCCTTCACCACCACCTCCTTCTTTATCGGATCTGACCCTTGATATTCCTATAGCTATTCGTAAAGGTATACGTCCTACTCGTAACCCATCCCCTCATAACATTGGTTTGAGTTATCATCATCTTTCTCCTTTGCATTATACTTGTTTGTATTCCTTGTCTTCTATTTTTATTCCTAAATGTCCAGGTGAAGTTTTATCTCACCTAGAATGGAGACAAGCAATGGTTGACGAGATGTGTGCACTTAAGAGTAGTGGTACATAGAAATTGGTTCTTTTACCATCTGGAAAGTTTTTAGTAGGATGTTGTTGGCTTTATACGATGAAAGTTGGATTTAATGGTAAGATTGATCGTTTTAAAGGTTGTTTGGTGGAAAAAGGGTACACTCAAATTTTTGGCCTCGATTACAGTGATACTTCCTCCACTGTGGCTAAGATAGTCTCTATTAAACTACTCCTCTATATTGCAGCCATTAGACACTGGTCTTTGCACCAACTTGAGCAACCACATGGGTTTGTTGCTCAGGGGGAGTCCTCTACCATGGTTTGTCGAATTTAGAGGTCTCTCTATGGTCTTAAATAGTCTCCTCGAGTTTGGTTTGGTAGATTTAGCACAATATTGCAAAAATTTGGCATGATTCGAAGTGAAGTTGATCATTCTTTTTTCTATCGCCACTCAATCCAATGGTGCATTTACTTGATTGTCTATGTAGATGATATTTTCATAACTGGTAGTGATCAGTAGGGCATACTCCAGTTGATACAACATTTATCTCATCAGTTTCAAACTAAAGATCTTGGCAAGCTCCGCTACTTCTTCGGTATTGAGGTAGCCTAATCTAAGGACGCCTTATAAATTTCACAAAGGAAATATGTCATGGATATTCTTGAAGAGACAGGTTTATTGAATGTCAGGTCGGTTGACACTCCTATGGATCCAAATGTCAAACTTCTACCTAATCATGGGGAGCCATTTTCAGATTCAGGGAGATACAGAAGATTGACTGGTAAATTAAACTACCTCACAGTCACTCGTTCAGACATTTCTTTTGCAATCATTGTGGTAAGCCAATTCTTAAACTCTCCTTGTCAAGAACATTGTGATGTTGTGATACTAATCTTGAAATACATTAAAGGTGCTCCAAGAAAATGTCTAATTTATGAAAACAGAGGACATGCTCAGATAGCTGGTTATTTAGATGTCGATTGGGCAGACTCACCCATTGATATGCGATCCACTTCTGGGCAGTGTACTTGTTGGAGAAAACTTAATATCTTGGAAGAGTAAGAAACAAAGTGTAGTTGCAAGATCTAGCGTTGAAGTTGAATACAAGGCTATGGCATTAGTGACTTGTGAGCTCATTTGGTTGAAACTGCTACTCAAAGAGCTTCAATTTGAAGAGGCAACACAAATGACATTAATATATGATAATCAAGCAGCATTGCGCATTGCCTCTAATTTGGTTTTTCATGAGAGGATCAAGCATATTGAGATAGATTGTCACTTTGTAAGGGAGAAGATCGAATCAGGCGACATCACCACTAGCTTTGTTAATTCCAATGATCAATTAGCAGATGTATTCACTAAGTCCTTGAGAGGTCCTCGAAATCAGTTATATATGTAACAAGCTTGGTGCATATGATTTATATGCTCCAGCTTGAGGGGGGTGTTGAAAATATATTTATATTTATTACATATCATGTAAATAAGGATAATATCTCCCATATTTATTTTTGTATTTATTGTCTTGAGCCTATATAAAACAGACTCCGTTGTGTAGTTCAGACACACGGTTTCACCATATGTCTCTCATTTTCACATATTCAACAGATCTCATGGAAAGAATATGTCTGAAGTTATCTTGAGTATATAATTATGTTCCTTTGAAATGAATACTTGTGATTTGCAATGTAGATTGTTGTATTTTCGTATCCCAAATCGATCTTGAATTAAAGAAGACTTTGTTCTTTGTAAAGCATAATGTTACTGGATTAATGCTATCAAACCATAACATCTTCGTTTTTCAGACTGTTGTCCAGAATGATCTTCTTTTTTCAGACTGCTGTCAAGAATGTTCTTCGATTTTATGTTTAATGACCTGAATATTCTCTTTTTCTGTTTTCTCAAATTTGATATTGCTTCTTTCAAATGATCTTTGCTTGTTTGATTATGAAATTCATTTTCCTTAAATAAAACTCTAGTGCACTCATTAGTAGATCAACATTCATAAAACTTAATCATTTATTAAATAAAGTTTATTGTCATTAAAACATGCATCAAAAAGGTTTTTGCCTCAACAGTAATTTGTACAAAGATTTATATTTAGAGACAAGTAAATTTTTCAATAAATGTATGTAATTAGGGACTTATAATATTATTTTATTTGATATTTAAATACATTTCACCGAGACATTTAATAATATATAGAAAAATCATTTATGATCTTTGGATTTACAAAAGAAATTTGGAAGAAAAAAAAAAAGAGAAAATAAAGAAAAATAAAAATAATAGAAATTAAAAAGATTTAGGACTAGGACATAACTCTATTAAAAATATATTTAAAAAAAAATAAAAAGTTTAGGACTAGGACATAACCCAAGGAAACCGTGACGAACAAAAGCACAAATATCTAACTAAAAACTTTACCTTAAAAACCTATTATTAGAGAGGATTTCTAGAAGTCCCCAAATTCTAAGCAAAACTACTAATATAAGTACCACATGGGAAACACGATCATGGGGTAATGTCTCGGCCTAGAGAGATCAACCTCATTCTAAGTAGTCAAAAGTTTCTTTTTATCATCCCCATTTTTTTCTAGAGTTTTTCATTTCAGGTGAAAGTGGCAACCGACAAACTTGTTTTGTTACATACATCGTTTTTGTAATTTGACTAGTGGTGAGTACATTATTTTCTTAATGGTCGCAAGTAGGTGGTCTTATTTTAATCTACATTGTTGTTTTGAGTTCACATGTTCATGTGACATTCGTATGAAGTCACAAACACTTATATGTATAAACTTATTATATATATATGAGGTATCTTTTTTGTATTTACTATTTGATTTAAATTTATTCTCCTATTTATAATATAATCGAGATTAGTTAACTAGATTTCATCAATAAGACATCGTAACGTGTCACCAAGCACATAAGAGTAAAGAGCAATGCAAAACTATTGGTGTTAGGAGTTGAAAGGAATTAGACAATATTTGAGAAAAAGAGGGAGCCATTCTTAACTTCACTTATTAGTGACATTTTCAACAACAATTTGTTTGCAATTGAATCACCTCAGCGCAAGTAAAAAACTTCCTCAAATCCTCCAAACCTCCAACTAGGGTTGTGCAAAAAATCTGGTTATGAGGCCCAAATCTAAAATCAGATCCAAATTCATTTTAAATATCTAGTTAAAATCATATGGTTATAACTCAGTTTATTTATGAATCGGTTGAATATTGTAACGCCCTGGATTTTGATCCCAGATATTACTTAAAAATATTTATTTTCTTTCAAAAACGACTTAATTTTTTTTTTAAGTAGTTCATCATATAATAAATAAAATTTTCTAGTAAATAGTTTGATTTTATTTTAAAAAATACCACAATGCGATTTATCGGATATTATTATTTGTAAAGACAATTTACTAATTGTAGAAAATGTTCGCTTAAAAATAAAATAATTCAAGTTTTTTCTAGCAGAAGGACCCCGCCTCCGCATTTCTATTAAAAATCAACGATGAAAAATAAATAAACTTAAAAATTGTATCACAACGGTTTTATCACTACAAACATTATTATTATTATTATTATTTTATTAAAGTACCCATTTTTCCCACGCGTGTGCGCCAAGCAAACGTCATTCATGCAACCCTTCAAGATCGTTAGTACTTAAATGTTGGTGTAAGGGGTCAGTTCATCCCACGGCAAAATTAGACCAAATAATAAGTTAACAACCATAAAATATAAATATAAAATCTTTTTGTAATAAAAGATTTAGAGAAATTGATTTTTATAACTCATAAGGTGTATCAAAAATTATGAGATGTCTCTAAATAACAAGTAATAACTCACCTTAGAAAAAATAATTATATAAAAATAACAATGACAATAAAATATATGCAATTTATGCATGTCCTCAACATATATGATCCGGATATAGCCAGCCACTAAGGCGTCCACATAGAAGTCACCCATACCAATGGAGAAAATTAACCCAGCCACTAAGGCGTCCACAAAGATGCATATGGTATGTCATGACAATGATAATGATGTTCGAAATGTACAAATCACTAGCCACTTAGGCAACCACAAAGAAAAATCATACACAAATAACCAGCCACTTAGGCAACCACAAAGAAAAATCATACACAAATAACCAGCCACTTAGGCAACCACAAAGAAAACTATTCATTAATGCATTCAAAAATCAATTTCCTCATATTGGTAAATGAAAAATAAACTTTTCATCAATTTCATCAAGACACATATATTGTTCATAAAAGTCAAGTTTTAAAATTTAAATACTCAAGAATCAAGGATTAAAATTAAATACATCGTAATAAACATGTTAATGACTACATCATTATAAAAATTATAACTTTATAATTAAGTACTCTAAAACATGTATGACATTGAACGTTTTCACAACAAACATATTGATGAAGGTATGGTAATAAAATATAATTATATAATTAATTTCATCAAAATAGAGATATTACTCAAAAGAAACCATCAAAGCATGATAGTTAATTTCTTTACGACAAAAATAAAATCGACATTTTTCTTTTAATACATCCAGACATCATATCAATATCATACGAATCGCTAATTTAATATCTAACCTAACTCTGCATGGGGAAAAAGCCCTTAACTTGGACGCTTTCCTTCCACGTACCACTATATAGCCCTCGAAAATCTCACCAAGATGAATAAAAGTTTATAGCTTCGATCAAAAAGCTAGGGAATGTAACGATGGTTGTTTGAGTGGCTTAGAAAATATTTGTGATAAATGTGGTGTTGGTAATGCGTGTGAGTGATTATGACTTATTTTCCTCTACTGTAAGTTTAATCGTGTCCTAAGAAGGAGAGGTGTATGTGACTAATAAAGGAGGCATAAAGCTGATCAGAGAGAATGAATAATTCTCTTCATTGAGTTTAATTGCACACATGAATAGTGAATTAAATTGGAATAATTCCATTCAATGACCAACCGTTAAGAATTAATTGGCATTCATGTATTTATTCTTGCTAGTTACACATTTGAATGGACACAATATAAACTAAATTTTATAAAATATAGTTATAAAAATAGTAGTGTGGGTGATTCAATTTTGACTTAGTCAAAATTGGCTTGGTCATTGTTCACTCTAAGACAAATATTTCTACGAATTTTACTTAGTCAATAATAAAAATCCAAATAATAAATTATTTAATATGAAAATACTTTATCAAATAATTAAACATTCAAAGAATAATTATCTTACTATCGTCACACTAAATTAATAAAAGGATAAACAAAACTAATGATTTTAAATTAATTAATTAAAAAAAAGGGTGCTGCAATACTTACCCCCTTAAAATAGTTTCGTCCTCGAAACTAAGAGGTCTCTAAAAGGTCTGGGTAAAGCTCTCTTATCTTATCTTCCAACTCCCAAGTAGCATCCCGAGTCGTATGGTTTCAAATCACCTTAACCAATGGAATTTCCTTTCCCCTCAAATGTTTGGTAGTTCTGTCGGCGATGCTTATCGGTGGGACCTCGAAGGTAAAATTCTCCTTCAATTGAATATCATCTGGCGCAATAATATGGGATGGATCTGCCATGTACTTCTTCAATTGTGATACATGGAACACATCATGTAAATTAGCTAAATTCGGTGGTAAAGCAATTTGATACGCCACTGGACCCACACGTCGAAGAATTTGATATGGTCCAATAAACTTCGGAGTAAGCTTTTTAGACTTCAATGCCCTACCAACTCCAGTAGTAGACGTCACTCTCAAGAATACATGTTCGTCCTCCTGAAACTCCAAGGGTCTCCTATGTCGATCAGCATAACTCTTCTGCCTGCGATGTGCTGTTCTCATCCGCTCTTGGATCTGACGCACCTTCTCTGTAGTCTGTTGCACCAGCTCTGGCCCTACGATTAAGTTTTCGCCATCCTGATACCAACACAAGGGAGTTTGACACTTGCGCCCATACAAAGCCTCGTACGGGGCCATACCGATGCTTGCATGATAGCTATTATTATAGGTAAATTCGACAAGAGGCAATAGATCATCCCAACTTCCTCTGTTATCTAATGTACAAGCTCTTAGCAAATCTTCTAAGGTCTGAATAGTCCTTTCAGTTTGGCCATCGGTTTGAGGGTGGTAAGCAGAACTCAATCTCAATACGCACCTTCTCTGTAGTCTGTTGCACCAGCTCTGGCCCTACAATTAAGTTTTCGTCCATACAAAGCCTCATACGGGGACATACCGATGCTTGCATGATAGCTATTATTATAGGTAAATTCGACAAGAGGCAATAGATCATCCCAACTTCCTTTGTTATCTAATGTACAAGCTCTTAGCAAATCTTCTAAGGTCTGAATAATCCTTTCAGTTTGGCCATCGGTTTGAGGGTGGTAAGCGGAACTCAATCTCAATTTAGTACCCAATGCCTCATGAAATGCTCCCCACAAACGAGAAGTGAACTTTGGATCTCTATCTGACACAATGCTAGATGGTATCCCGTGTAATCTAACAATTTCCGCAACGTAAATCTCTGCAAGCTTAGATACATTGTAAGTAGTCCTTACAGGTATGAAATGTGCGGATTTTGTGAGCCTGTCAATAATCACCCAAATGGAGTCAAATTTCTTCTGAGTCTTAGGTAATGCCACCACAAAGTCCATAGATATACTATCCCATTTCCACATTGGTACATCTAATGACTGCAACAATCCAACAGGTTTTTGGTGTTCAACCTTAGCCTTTTGGCAAGTCAGGCAAGACGCCACATATTCCGCCACTTGTTTCTTCATTCCTGGCCACCAAAATCTTTGCTTCAAGTCTTTATACATCTTTGTAGTACCAGGGTGAATACTCAGTTTGCTCTTGTGGGCCTCATCCAAAATGTTTTTTCTCAACTCTGCATTATCCGGCACACAAATACGTTTATTACACCACAAAATGTTATCTGGATCCATTTGAATTTCGGGAGCCTTGTCGGTCTCAACCAATTTTCGTCTCCCCTGAATAGCCTCATCGGTCGCTTGAAGGGCTTTTATCTCATTCATTAGTTTATTATCTACAATGATCATTCCACATTGTACTTTTCCCGACAAATAATCCATATTAAGATCCAAGTCGCGAAAATTCTCTAACAACTCTAATCCTTTCATTGTTATGGATGACAAATGGGCCCGCTTCCTACTCAAGGCATCAGCCACCACATTGGCTTTTCCTGGGTGATAGTGCAACGTGAACTCATAATCCTTGATGAACTCCATCCATCTCCGCTGTCGGATATTAAGCTCCTTCTGGTCGAACAAGTATTTCAAACTTTTATGGTCACTGTATACATCAAAATTGCACCCATACAGATAGTGCCTCCAAATTTTTAGTGCAAAAACTATTGCAGCCAACTCCATGTCATGCGTGGGATAATGTTTCTCATGCACCTTCAACTGTCTTGAAGCATATGCTACCACCTGTTTGTTCTGCATAAGTACACAACCCAACCCTTGTAAAGAAGCATCACAATAAACTTCATATGGTTCTTCTGGTTGTGGTAACACCAACACCGGTGATGTAGTTAGCTTCTCTTTCATCATCTGAAAACTCCTTTCACATTCCTCCGTCCATGCGTAAATATGATTCTTCCTTGTGAGTTGTGTCAACGGCGCTGCAATCTTGGCAAAATCCTCAATGAATCTTCTATAATATCCAGCCAAGCCCAAGAAACTTCTAATCTCTGTGACGGTCTGTGGTTGTTTCCATGCCACCACAGCCTCTACTTTAGTTGGGTCGACAGCGATACCTTCCTTTGAAATAACGTGTCCCAAGAATTTCACCTCCTCCAACCAGAATTCACATTTCCCCAAATTAGCATACAATCTCTTGTCCTTCAAGACTTGCAAAACTTGACGTAGGTGAACTTCATGTTCCTCCAGGCTCTTAGAATAAATCAATATGTCATCAATGAAGACCACTACAAATTTGTCTAAGAAGGGGTGAAATATACGATTCATGTAGTCCATGAAAATAGCTGGTGCATTGGTGACACCAAAAGGCATCACCAAATACTCAAAGTGTCCATAGCGAGTCCTGAATGCAGTTTTAGGAATGTCTTCTTCCTTCACCCGAATCTGATGATACCCCGACTTCAAATCAATCTTAGAAAATATCATTGCTCCTTTGAGTTGGTCCATCAAGTCATCAATGCGTGGCAAGGGATACCTATTTTTGATGGTGACTTTGTTAAGTTGACGGTAATCGACACAGAGTCTAGACTTTCCATCCTTCTTCTTCACTAGGAGTACTGGTGCTCCCCAAGGTGAGACACTCGGTCGTATGAACTGTTTAGATAAAAGGTCCTCCAACTGATTTTTCAACTCTGACAATTCCGATGGAGACATTCTATATGGTGCAATAGATATATTTGAGTTGGTCCATCAAATCATCAATGCGTGGCAATGGATACCTGTTTTTGATGGTGACTTTGTTAAGCTGACGGTAATCGACACAGAGTCTAGACTTTCCATCCTTCTTCTTCACTAGGAGTACTTGTGCTCCCCAAGGTGAGACACTCGGTCGTATGAACTGTTTAGATAAAAGGTCCTCCAACTGACTTTTCAACTCTGACAATTCCAATGGAGACATTCTATATGGTGCAAGAGATATAGGTCCTGTACCCGGAGTCACATCAATTGAGAATTCAATATCACGAACTGGGGGCAATCCTGGTACATCCGGCGGAAATACCTCTGGAAAATCTTCGACCACAAGTATCTTGTCTACCTCCACCTCTAGCTTCGTACTGACTGAGTTGAGGGAAACACACTTCCGAACTCCCTCTTTCAAAGAGAAGTTCAATTTATTGGTATCGAGGAATCGAGAAACACCTGGGTTTGGGAATATCACAGACTTACGAGCACAATCCAATAGAACATAATGGCTTGAAAACCAATCCCTTCCAAGGATCACTCCCACATGCTTGAGGGGAATACAAATCAAATCAACGTTGAATCTCATATCGAACACAATCAACGGGCATTGCAAGCAAGCCGTATTACATTTCACTGATTCGGTAGAAGGTAGGGTAACCACCAAATCAAACGGCAAAGTAGTAATAGTAAGTTGGAGCGAATCCACCCAATCCAATGAAATGAATGAGTGTGTTGCCCCCGAATCATAAATTACATTAAGTGATTTTCCAGCAATTAAACACTCACCTTGGATAAGCTCAGAGGAAGATGGAGTTTCCTCTCCATTGATGTGGTAGACACGTCCCTTGGCAGTAGGGCGTACAGCATTGTCGTTGACATTGTTGCGGTTGACAGCTCTATCGTCCTTCCGATCAGGGCATTCATTTGCAAAGTGGTCTGGTTTCTGACAAATGTAACAAACCCTTGGTCTGATTGGACACTCAGATATCTTGTGTCCTTCTCTGTTGCAGCGAAAACACTTAACAGGGTACGCCTGGTTCTGACTTGGAACTTTTGGCCCTTGACCTTCCCCGTTTTGAGGTCGAGGTTGATCTCTAGCATTCCCCAGTGGTCGGGCATATGGCTTGTATTGTTGATGCTGCTTGCCCCTATTATGTTGGTCGTTATGCCCCTGTTTTCAAATATTAACATTTAGAGGTAGATATTCACATTTAGAGGCCAAACTTATGACTCTAATGATATGGATGGATTTAAATCTCTACCTGAGGTCTGATGGGTCCACCTACAACACCCCTATTCAGACGGCTCTGTTTCATCTGCTCCACTTTCTTGCATTTCTCCACTAGTACTTGATATTGGCGTATCTCCAAGGGCCCCACTAACTCCTTAATTTCATACCTAAGCCCACTTTCAAACCTCTCGCACATGTATTCTTCATCTATCTGATTTAGGAAATAGCGGAAGTGCTTTGCTAGGGACTCGAACTTTGCCGCATATTCCGCTATCGTGAGATTCCCTTGATACAACTTCAGAAATTGGGCCTCCTTCTCAGCCCTAGCACTTTTCGGGAAGTATTTTTCTAGGAACTTATTCTTGAAAGCCTCCCAGGTTAGCTCTTCATGATTTGTCTCCATCATTTTCTTCGCACCTCGCCACCAGTATTCAGCTTCACCAATCATCAAATAGGTTGCATACTCTACTTTCGCATTGTCAGAGCAGTGTAAGATCTCGAAGATCTTCTCGATTTCTTGCAGCCAAAGATCAGCCTTGTCGGGGTCATGTTCCCCTTTGAATTTAGGCGGATCTTGTCGACGAAATTCATTCAATGCTCTTGCTGCACTGGCTGCTTCATCCCTCTGATCCCTCTGTGCATCTCGTTGAGCCTGGATCGCAGCTTGTTGGGCCATTGCTGCGGCCATAGCATTCATGGCTTGGATTGCTTCAGTCATGTCGTTTCTTCCTTGGGGAACCGATCGGTTTGTGCGACGAGCCATAACGCTTCCTAAAATTATCTAATTAGTAAAATATTATAACGTAATTTTAACTTTTGGGTAGTACGGAAGTCTTTTATTGAGCACTATATAGTAGGTTCGGGTTATACAGCAAGTCGTTCTTTGGAGGGGTTCCCAGGAAAGAGAGGTGGGTCAATGGACCACTTAATAACCAAGTCTTTCCTTAGCCAGAATCCCTCCAATACAACCTTTTTGTATTATCCTTCCCTTCTATTTTGGGGATCATACAACTATACATAATATAGGGTTTAGAATATTGTCTTTAATTAAATACATTTAGATCACATGATGAAAGCTCAACAGTTACTTTGTAATTTAGATTGAAATAATTTTAAATCGTGGTAATAAACTCATAATTCACAATATCATACAACCATAAATGTTTATTGCTTGATTAAAATTATTTCTAATCGTAGGATCAAGAATTTAAAACATATTTTTCATCATAATTATTCAAAGAAATTAGACAATTAAATTCACATAATTGAAATTTAAGTCATTAATGACATAAAATAGTTAGAAAATCAAGCCCTTAGTACAAAAGAAGTAGAGAGTTTAAAATTAATAAAATAAAACAATCATACGATGAATAAGTAAAAATCATAAAGATTATAAAATGTAACAACTTAAATAAAATATAAAAGACAATGCCAATAAAAGCATTCAAGTAGTTATAGAGATTTCAGGTTTGAAAATTTTAAATAACAGTATTAAACCAAATATTTAAAACATATATTTAATGACAAAAATCATGGAGGTTATACAATTGATGACACATAATAGAAATTTAAGTAAAATTTAATAATTAGAAAATCAATCAGTTAACATATTTAATGGCACTTAATAAGAATTTAAGTAATTCTTAAAAATTCAAATTCAAGAAAGTTACACGATTAATAACTTAATAAAAGTTTAAGTAATTAATAAAATTCAATTTCAAGAAGGTTACATAGTTAATGACACATAATAGACATTTAAATAATTAGTAAACTCAAATAATTAGAAATTATACAATTGACATGAATAACATATCACAAGAAAAAAACATGCAACATACACCAAGCCTCCCATCCCACCAAGGTCCGAGAAATAGTGCTCTGATATTACAATGTAACGCCCCGGATTTTGATCCCAGACATTACTTAAAAATATTTATTTTCTTTCAAAAACGACTTATTTTTTTTTTTTAAGTAGTTCATCATATAATAAATAAAATTTCTCTAGTAAATAGTTTGATTTTATTTTAAAAAATATCATAATGCGATTTATCGGATATTATTATTTGTAAAGACAATTTACTAATTGTAGAAAATGTTCGCTTAAAAATAGAATAATTCAAGTTTTTCCTAGCAGAAGGACCTCGCCTCCGCATTTCTATTAAAAATCAACGATGAAAAATAAATAAACTTAAAAATTGTATCACAACGGTTTTATCACTACAAACATTATTATTATTATTTTATTAAAGTACCCATTTTTCCCACGCGTGCGCGCCAAGCAAACGTCATTCATGCAACCCTTCAATATCGTTAGTACCTAAATGTTGGTGTAAGGGGTCAATTCATCCCACGGCAAAATTAGACCAAATAATAAGTTAACAACCATAAAATATAAATATAAAATCTTTTTGTAATAAAAGATTTTGAGAAATTGATTTTTATAACTCGTAATGTAACACCCCGTTTTTCAAAGCGAGGGTATATTTTTTTTTTTTAAAGTAATTAAAAACGAACAAAGAATTAAATCAGGAAATGCCTTTGGATAAATAATTGATTCATTATAATTTACAAGCAGCGAAAAAAGTTTCTCCAATTATAAATCCAAAACATTTACACAACATTAAATGGTACATGGAACCCATTCAAAGAAGATGTCAAACTGACAATATTAGTATAAGTACAGTTTTCCAAACTAAAAATACTCCAATCCAAAAAGAAGGACACCTAGTCCCTATACATCATCCTAATCTGATCATCCTACCAAAAAGCTATACACCCTGAGTGATCTCCACGCGCCCCGTGAGATCCTCCTAACGTAACTACAGTCAAGC
The DNA here is from genome assembly GCF_000331145.2 of Cicer arietinum. Classification (NCBI taxonomy): domain Eukaryota; kingdom Viridiplantae; phylum Streptophyta; class Magnoliopsida; order Fabales; family Fabaceae; genus Cicer; species Cicer arietinum. The sequence goes on from NC_021166.2 coordinate 47,395,436, forward strand.
GTTCCCATCTCCATTCCCGTCCGTAGGGTACGAACCGGTAGGACCGTCCTGACTCTCATCTGAGGGCAAAGCCCAGATTTCCACAATAATTGTAAAGGGTCACCAACCAAAAAAAATAACAGTTAACACATAACAATTAAGTTTTTAAATGCCCAAAATAACTTTTCAACTAAGCATGCACCTTAAAAGGGTTTCCATATGCCAAACATGCATAAACAAGGTTGAGAAATGAAGTTTTTAACAAAACAACATTGTTGTATTCGAATACAGCATCTCTGTATTCGAATACAAGGCTGTTTCAGCATTCAGCAAAAAAAACAGCATGTCTGTATTCGAATACAACAGTCTGTATTCGACTACACAGCAAGTCAGTAGCAAAATGTATTCGAATACAGCAGTCTGTATTCGACTACACAGTAAGTCAGTGGCAAAAACAGCATGTCTGTATTCGAATACAACAGTCTGTATTCGACTACACAGCAAGTCAGTAGCAAAATGTATTCGAATACAGCAGTCTGTATTCGACTACACAGTAAGTCAGTGGCAAAAACAGCATGTCTGTATTCGAATACAACAGTCTGTATTCGACTACACAGCAAGTCAGTAGCAAAATGTATTCGAATACAGCAGTCTGTATTCGACTACACAGTAAGTCAGTGGCAAAAACAGCATGTCTGTATTCGAATACAACAGTCTGTATTCGACTACACAGCAAGTCAGTAGCAAAATGTATTCGAATACAGCAGTCTGTATTCGACTACACAGTAAGTCAGTGGCAAAAACAGCATGTCTGTATTCGAATACAACAGTCTGTATTCGACTACACAGCAAGTCAGTAGCAAAATGTATTCGAATACAGCAGTCTGTATTCGACTACACAGTAAGTCAGTGGCAAAAACAGCATGTCTGTATTCGAATACAACAGTCTGTATTCGACTACACAGCAAGTCAGTAGCAAAATGTATTCGAATACAGCAGTCTGTATTCGACTACACAGTAAGTCAGTGGCAAAAACAGCATGTCTGTATTCGAATACAACAGTCTGTATTCGACTACACAGCAAGTCAGTAGCAAAATGTATTCGAATACAGCAGTCTGTATTCGACTACACAGTAAGTCAGTGGCAAAAACAGCATGTCTGTATTCGAATACAACAGTCTGTATTCGACTACACAGCAAGTCAGTAGCAAAATGTATTCGAATACAGCAGTCTGTATTCGACTACACAGTAAGTCAGTGGCAAAAACAGCATGTCTGTATTCGAATACAACAGTCTGTATTCGACTACACAGCAAGTCAGTAGCAAAATGTATTCGAATACAGCAGTCTGTATTCGACTACACAGTAAGTCAGTGGCAAAAACAGCATGTCTGTATTCGAATACAACAGTCTGTATTCGACTACACAGCAAGTCAGTAGCAAAATGTATTCGAATACAGCAGTCTGTATTCGACTACACAGTAAGTCAGTGGCAAAAACAGCATGTCTGTATTCGAATACAACAGTCTGTATTCGACTACACAGCAAGTCAGTAGCAAAATGTATTCGAATACAGCAGTCTGTATTCGACTACACAGTAAGTCAGTGGCAAAAACAGCATGTCTGTATTCGAATACAACAGTCTGTATTCGACTACACAGCAAGTCAGTAGCAAAATGTATTCGAATACAGCAGTCTGTATTCGACTACACAGTAAGTCAGTGGCAAAAACAGCATGTCTGTATTCGAATACAACAGTCTGTATTCGACTACACAGCAAGTCAGTAGCAAAATGTATTCGAATACAGCAGTCTGTATTCGACTACACAGTAAGTCAGTGGCAAAAACAGCATGTCTGTATTCGAATACAACAGTCTGTATTCGACTACACAGCAAGTCAGTAGCAAAATGTATTCGAATACAGCAGTCTGTATTCGACTACACAGTAAGTCAGTGGCAAAAACAGCATGTCTGTATTCGAATACAACAGTCTGTATTCGACTACACAGCAAGTCAGTAGCAAAATGTATTCGAATACAGCAGTCTGTATTCGACTACACAGTAAGTCAGTGGCAAAAACAGCATGTCTGTATTCGAATACAACAGTCTGTATTCGACTACACAGCAAGTCAGTAGCAAAATGTATTCGAATACAGCAGTCTGTATTCGACTACACAGTAAGTCAGTGGCAAAAACAGCATGTCTGTATTCGAATACAACAGTCTGTATTCGACTACACAGCAAGTCAGTAGCAAAATGTATTCGAATACAGCAGTCTGTATTCGACTACACAGTAAGTCAGTGGCAAAAACAGCATGTCTGTATTCGAATACAACAGTCTGTATTCGACTACACAGCAAGTCAGTAGCAAAATGTATTCGAATACAGCAGTCTGTATTCGACTACACAGTAAGTCAGTGGCAAAAACAGCATGTCTGTATTCGAATACAACAGTCTGTATTCGACTACACAGCAAGTCAGTAGCAAAATGTATTCGAATACAGCAGTCTGTATTCGACTACACAGTAAGTCAGTGGCAAAAACAGCATGTCTGTATTCGAATACAACAGTCTGTATTCGACTACACAGCAAGTCAGTAGCAAAATGTATTCGAATACAGCAGTCTGTATTCGACTACACAGTAAGTCAGTGGCAAAAACAGCATGTCTGTATTCGAATACAACAGTCTGTATTCGACTACACAGCAAGTCAGTAGCAAAATGTATTCGAATACAGCAGTCTGTATTCGACTACACAGTAAGTCAGTGGCAAAAACAGCATGTCTGTATTCGAATACAACAGTCTGTATTCGACTACACAGCAAGTCAGTAGCAAAATGTATTCGAATACAGCAGTCTGTATTCGACTACACAGTAAGTCAGTGGCAAAAACAGCATGTCTGTATTCGAATACAACAGTCTGTATTCGACTACACAGCAAGTCAGTAGCAAAATGTATTCGAATACAGCAGTCTGTATTCGACTACACAGTAAGTCAGTGGCAAAAACAGCATGTCTGTATTCGAATACAACAGTCTGTATTCGACTACACAGCAAGTCAGTAGCAAAATATAGCCAGCCATAAGGCGTCCACATAGAAGTCACCCATACCAATGGGGAAAAATTAAACCAGCCACTAAGGCGTCCACAAAGATGCATATGGTATGTCATGACAATGATAATGATGTTCGAAATGTACAAATCACTAGCCACTTAGGCAACCACAAAGAAAAATCATACACAAATAACCAGCCACTTAGGCAACCACACAGAAAACTATTCATTAATGCATTCCAAAAATCAATTTCCTCATATTGTTAAATGAAAAATAAAATTCTCATCAATTTCATCAAGACACATATATTGTTCATAAAAGTCAAGTTTTAAAATTTAAATACTCAAGAATCAAGGATTAAAATTAAATACATCGTAATAAACATGTTAATGACTACATCATTATAAAAATTATAACTTTATAATTAAGTACTCTAAAACATGTATGGCATTGAACGTTTTCACAACAAACATATAGATGAAGGTATGGTAATAAAATATAATTATATAATTAATTCATCAAAATAGAGATATTACTCAAAAGAAACCATCAAAGCATGATAGTTAATTTCTTTACGACGAAAATAAAATCGACATTTTTCTTTTAATACATCCAGACATCATATCAATATCTTACGAATTGCTAATTTAATATCTAACCTAAATCTGCATGGGGAAAAAGCCCTTACCTTGGACGCTTTCCTTCCCCGTACCACTATATAGCCCTCGAAAATCTCACCAAGATGAATAAAAGTCTATAGCTTCGATCAAAAAGCTAGGGAATGTAAGGATGGTTGTTTGAGTGGCTTAGAAAATATTTTAGATAAATGTGGTGTTGGTAATGCGTGTGAGTGATTATGACTTATTTTCCTCTACTGTAAGTTTAATTGTGTCCTAAGAAGGAGAGGCGTATGTGACTAATAAAGGAGGCATAAAGCTTATCAGAGAGAATGAATAATTATCTTCATTGAGTTTAATTGCACACATGAATAGGGAATTAAATTGGAATAATGCCATTCAATGACCAACCGTTAAGAATTAATTGGCATTCATGTATTTATTCTTGCTAGTTACTCATTTGAATGGACACAATATAAACTAAATTTTATAAAATATAGTTATAAAAATAGTAGTGTGAGTGATTAAATTTTGACTTAGTCAAAATTGGCTTGGTCATTGTTCACTCTAAGACAAATATTTCTACGAGTTTTAATTAGTCAATAATAAAAATCCAAATAATAAATTATTTAATATGAAAATACTTTATCAAATAATTAAACATTCAAAGAATAATTATCTTACTATCGTCACACTAAATTAATACAAGGATAAACAAAACTAATGATTTTAAATTAATTAATTAAAAAAAAGGGTGTTACAAATATCCACTTATGTTTTATATTTGGATTTGGTTTTTATCCACTCAACTACTAAAAATCCTAAATTCCCAAAACTCTAAAATGATTCTAATTTTGCCATCACCCAACCGACCTTCCAACTTTTGCGTTTTCCAATAATATATTATTAACTTCATTGATATATTACTAATTTCATTTAATCAATTGTTTATTACTAGAATTGTCAACAACAACAAAAAACCCAAACACCAAAGCATCCTTTAATTTTTCTTTTACTAATCCCTTAATATTAAGGGAGGGAACTCATAGCTCTCCAATATTTTGTTAATTTTGAAAAAAGATCTCGAAAAAAATCATTAAACTTTTTTTTTTCTCAAAAAAAATTTAAATCGATTTTTTTCTCGAATTAAAAAACTAAAAAAATGTCAAAATTTTTTTGAAAAAGTATCGATTTTTTTATTTTTAAAAAGTCCACTTAGCCCACAAAACTTTAAGGGTTTTTTTAGTGTCGCGAGCTTCCTTTTTAGGGGGGCTTTTTAATTATGAAATATTTGACTCCTCTAACATGTGGATTGGGGCCAATACTATTACTAATCAATCATATTGTATGATGTAAGACCCATAATTTTAAAGTATACTTTATGTATTTTTGTGTAATTTGGATATTGGCTCGGCTCGGAGGTTTTTTTTTAGTCAAAGTTATTAATATTTTGGAGTTTATATGATCAAAAAGATATTTTGATGCCGATTAGAATTACTCATCGATGAATAAATTAAATTAGCTGCGGTGAATCTTTTACAAATAATTTAATGCGTTATGGGTGAAATGGTAATTTAACAAATATCTAGATATGTTGAGATATTTGTTAAAAGTAATTAAAATATATATCTATATGTATATATTTGTTTGGAGAGAAAAGAAAAGGATATAAAAAGGAAGGAAGGAAATAGAAAGAAAGGAAATAGAAAGGAAGGAAAAAGAAAGAAAGGAAAAGGGAAGGAAAGAAAGAAATCTAAACTCATTCTTCTTCCTCTGACCGCGCGAACACCTCCATCTCCTCTTTTCTTCTTTCATTGGTTTTGCTTCTTTTTTCTTTCTTTGACTTCAAAAATAGAAATCCAAGGATTAGTGGGTAAGAAATCAAGGACTTCTCAGCTTCATACTTCCTCGTTGTTTCGAAAACGAAGAAAAACGGTATTAGGGATTTCAAAACCGTCAAACACAAACCTCCCCGTTTCATCTAGATCTAAGCTTCGTTTCGCGAAGAGATAGAAGGGAAAGTTGCTCACTACCACGCTACGGTGCTAGGGAACCAACTTTGGAAGCGACGTTGCGAGCGGAGATTTTACCGGATTTACTCGCGGTACCGTAACCGAACGTTAAAGCTAACGTGAAGGTAAGGGCTCCTTCCAAACTTTTAGTTTGCATTTAGGGACTTATCTGTGGTTGTGTGGAAAGGTTTTTGGTTAGGGTTAGAGTGTTGATTTGGGGGAAAATGAATCTAAGGCTTTATGGGTAAAATCTTAGAGTTAGGTTTTGGTTATATTGATGAATGTTTCGTGGAAAATGAATTTAAACTCATTTATGTATGATTTTGAGTAAATGAAACTTGTTGTGTTTGAGTGGTGGATTGTGTTGATTTGTGTTCGTCGTATTTGACGTTTTCTTAATTAATACTGATGAAATTTGTTGTGTGTAGGGTTGGATTCTGTGGAGAATGAATCTATGTGTTTTGGTATGAGTTGTGGATTGGATCTGATAATAAGTTTTAGTTGTTTTGTGTGGAATTTGAAAACCATTAGAGATAAACTGTTGGTATCTTGACCTCGAAATAACAGAAAATATATCAGTTTTCGTTACCAAATTAATCAGTATCAAGCGCACAGCGGAATTTAAATTTTGAGGCATGCAAAGTTAGCAATATAGAAAATTAAAGAGAGAGAGTTAGAGAAGAAAACACAGAGATTTATCCTGGTTCGGTTGTCAACAACAACCTACGTCCAGTCCTGAAAATCCAATCGGATTTCAGATTTTCTTCTCCTTCAATAGAAAGAATCAATTACAGATTGTCCAGTTTCCTCCCTGAAACCTATCAATCTCTAATTATATCTTTCCTATTGAATACCCTCTGATCCTTGTAGACACTCAGCAGCCTATCACAGAATCAAAGTACGACTCTTTCTTGTTGAGCCCTCTCAACCAAGAAAGTAGCCACCAGTTTCAAGCTGGCTTTTCTTGCGTCCTATTCCTTTCAAAGATTTATTACAGAATGAATAAAAGATGTAAAACAAAAGAGTCTTCAATCTTTATGAATGTTGCTCCTCACAAATCTGGATATTCAAGGATTGTTCATGAGCACATTATCATTTCTCTTAGATTGTCAACAAACTGTATTGAGATCTGTAATCACAATTATGAAGTTGTTAGTTTGTTGCCATGAACCGTTTTTGAGAGCATAAGAGAAATTATGAAAGCTATGAAAAAGTTATGTAAAAGTTCTTAGAAGTTATGAGAATAAAGATTGAAAGACATCTTATATAGTTTCTGAAAAACCAACTACGAAATCGATTTCCCAATCGATTTTGTAAAGTTATAAAATGAGCTAAATCGATTTGCCAATCGATTATCGCGATCTTGGTTTTCTTTAATCTTGAAACTATACAAGCTAATCGATTTACCAATCGATTCTTTAAAACAACACTTTTCAGTAAAACATGTCCAGACCTGTATAAATCGATTGCCTAATCGATTTCTGGGAAACTGTTTTAATAAAACTAATTTCAATCGATTACTCAATCGATTTGCCAAACTTCAGAGTCGATGTATAAAACCACGGAGTCGATTTGGTCACAATCTCA
>NC_021166.2:47404787-47417698 GCF_000331145.2 Cicer arietinum
ACAGGGGCTCAGTTATTCATTCAATCGATTTCCCAATCGATTGAATTGAGCCCAGAGTTCAAATTTCACTAAAATTCTTCAGGAAATCGATTTGGAAATCGATTGGCTTAGTAGAAATTCTTATTTTGAGTTAGATAACAGATTTCTCAATTGATTTATCAAAGTCTTGGTCAGTTATGTATTACTTGATTGATTGAGAACTTTATCTTGACTTCATTTTTATTTGGCAAGTGTTATATGAACTTTTAAGCGTATGAAAATCCTTTTAAGGTGCATGCTTAGTTGAAAGGTTATTTTGTGCATTTAAAAACTTAAATGTTATGTGTTAACTGTTAATTTCGGTTGGTGACCCTTTACAACTATTGTGGAAATCTGGGCTTTGCCCTCAGATGAGAGCCAGGGCGATCCTACCGGTTCGTACCCTGTGGATGGGAATGTAGAGGGGAATGCCTGACTGGAGCTATGTTAGGAGGATCTTACGGGGCGCGTGGAGATCACCCAGAGTGTTTAGTTTGTTTTGGAGAATGATCAGATTAGGTTGACATAGAGGGATCATACGTCTTTCTTTTGATTTGTATTTGTTTTAAAATGGAAAACTGTACCTATACTAATATTGTCAGCTTGACATGTTATTTTCGATGGGTTACATGTACCAACTTTTGATGTGTAAATATTTTGGATTCATATTTTGAGAAACTTTTCCGCTGCTTGTAAATTATAATGACTCAATTATTTATCCAAAGGTATTTCCTTAATTGTTTTTCTCTGTGTTATTTTAATCTCTTTTGAAAAAAAAAATACACCCTCGCTTTGAAAATCGGGGTGTTACATATGATAACTAGTTAATGAATTAAGATATTTAATATTTATTGAGGCCAGAAGACTAAAATTTGATAGAATAAATATTTTAAGTAAAATTTCTTAAATTACTTTTTAAAGGATGAATTTTTTCAAAATGTTATATTAATATGTTAGGTTGAAAATGATATTGAGATTTTGGTGTTGCTCAGACATATCTTAATTATAAATGCTCAAGACAAAAATTAATATATTAAATCCATTAGATATTTTAAATTTACTAAATCTTGTGGTGATGGTGTCCATCTCGGTGTTGGAAACAAAATTTCAAGTATTTGTATTTTCTACGGTTTTATTATGGTGCAGTAATTGTTAAATTTGATTGAATAAACTTTCAAGTATTTGTATTTTATACGGTTTTAGTAATAAGCAATTTATTGAACTAGTACGAATCAGAATCGGTGGTCTTAATGAAGTTAGTAATAAATCAATTTTAATCACAAATTATTATAAGCAATTGAACATGTTCAATTTTAATCACAAGAGAAAGCAATTGTATGATTCATGTATGTTTTTTATTGAGCTTTCATTTTGTAAATATAGTCGATTTTTAAATATGAATAATCGATTTTTTTTTAAATAAGTGGTTTCTAAACTATGAATAAATGATTTTTAAAAAAATTAATATTAAAAAATAATCAAATTTTATCCGCTTTTGAGAAAAAATGGATTTTAAAATTGAATTTTTCAAAATCGATTGTTTAATTCGAAACCGGTTATTTAACCATAACCAATTTTACAATTGGTTTGATAACCGATTTTAATCCAAATAATGGATTTGGTTATTAATTTAAATTCATATAATGGTTTTAAAATAGATATAGTTTATATTTTTTTTTTAAAACCAATCATGCACAACCCTTCCTCCAACACCAACATACAAGTAAAGAATCGGTGCAAAGCAAAAACTACAAGAATCCATCTTATTTCGACAGCCATATTATTTCATAATGATTTTAGTGTCTATTATATTTGACATATCATTAATTTTCCAAATTAAACAAGATCCATATCTCATTCACTCTATTAAATAATTGAAAAGGGTTATTGTACTGTGCCACAGAGAAATTAGAAGCTTTATGGCTTTTTTGAATAGCAGATAGCCATTTAGTATCATTGATACTATCCTTCAATGCTGCAGCTTGTTCTACAACATTTTTGTCATTCACATATCCACCAAATTGTCTAACTGCTGCATACACATTTTTCCATTTTTGAACTTGAAGACCCTTTGCAGGTGGTGGATTTGCTTGGTTCTTTTTAGGTATATTAAAGCTTACAATAAATGAAGATTTAATAAAGGGACCATCACTAGGTAACACTTCCGAGAGCACTGGTGCTGTCATCTCTATTTTCTGCTTGTAGTCGTTATTACCTTTTTTATAATTAAATAGGCTGAGAAAAAAAGTAAAAGATAGCTCAAGTTTAGTTAGGATGAAACTTCCATTTTAGTTTTTAAATGTGAGACGTTATTATTGGTGAATGAGAATTTTTTTATTTATTACAATGACATTCATGATCATTTTATAACCATCACATAAGAGACATTTGACCTTCATCTCCTAATGATATAAAGTCAAACTCTAATTATTAAATTTACTCGTACAATCCAATAATTTAAAGCAGGTCTAATTTAATATTCCTGACTAAGAATCTAAACACACGCTTCATAATTTTATATTGTATATTTATAGATATATAAAATCTTTCAAATAACATACCAAAAAATAATTTCTTTCGAATATACTAATCGAATTACTCACTGCAAAATTTTGTAAAACAAAAAAAAAATATTTAAAAATAATGAAATATACGATCCATCAATATAATCACATATTTTTTTAATCTTTTTTGTCCTTATAAATATACTTTGTTTACTTTTTGCCTCTTTTGTATATTTTCTGTCAATGTTCTTTTGTTTTAATACTAAAACAATATAATAAAGATTAAATAAAAAATTATTTAAAAAGACAAAAATCTATAAATAAATAAATAAAAACTTACGAACTAAAATAAAAAACACATACTTACCGACAAAACAATCATATATTTGAAGTCTTTTACTAAAAAAAACACAACATTGTAAAAAACAAACACAAAATATTGAGAGAGTATAATAATTCGATTACTTAAGTAGAAAATGATTATATAATTTACGATTTAAAAAGTTACCTCGTGAAACCAGTTGTTGTAGCTGTAACAATAGAAATTTGTTGAATGGGAGGAGTGGAAACCCAAACAGATGAATTGTAGCGTCGGATTTGATAGTCTTTTCCATCTTCGATGACGTCATATACCGGACACTCAAATTGCTTGCATGGTGCTGGAAAGTTAACTTCTGAATATATTCCCAATATTGAAACTGCAAAGACACTCAAAAATAGTGAAATCTTCATTGTTGTTGTAACACCCATGTCCAAACTTGTGTCAATTCAATTCTACACAAGAGGAGAGAGTCGAATTGATAAAAAAAATGTAATATCTCATCTTATTTATAATATTTTTAAATAAATAAAAAAGATTATATTATGTATAATGAAAAGATTCAAATTTTAATGTATTTCTATTGTTTAAGTTAGTACTTTTTATCTTTATTTATGATATTTATCTTTTCAATATTAATAGACATATTCAATGAGTCGTAAAGGTATATATATTGAAAATCACTCAAAAAGTTAAAATAATAAATTAGTTGATTAATTTTGATGTGTTTTGATTTTCTCTCTTATAATTGAGATCATAGTTTTTTTTTAGTTAATTTTATTAACTGCATCTTTGATGGAAAAAGAAAGTATGTTTTTTATGGTAAAAGAAAGACAATAATATACTATATTATTATTGAATTTATGTTTCAAAATTAATTAATTTTTTTTACTATTATATTATGAAATAACTAATTTTGCTTAAATTATATTTTATCTTCATTTAACATATTATGATTTTAATAGCAATCTGTGTAGTTAATGACTCAAAATTTTATATGAATACATATTCAAACTAAGACTTTTTTTTTAATATTCTCTTTTTTTCTTTGATCAAAATGTATGTCAAAAGATAATATAGAAATGTCCTACTTTTTAAGCTCAGTTGTTGATCGCAAATCTGAAGATTCGACGATGTGAAATAAATTTTTTTTATCCTTAATAGATCTGGTATATATTTTTTTTCCATTTTATTAATACCGTTAATTATTATTTAATAAATTATAAATGATTAAAATATTTAAAAATTCAAAATACTATTAATAAATAATAATAGTAATAATAATAATAATAATAACTTTAATAATATTATTAATTTTAATAATAAGAATAATAATTTTAATAATAAAAATAAAATTATATTAATAAAATAAAATAAAATAAAAATATATTAAATTAAAAGAAAAAATACATTAAATTAAAGAAAAAATACCACAAATTGAAGAAAAAAAATACATCAAAATTAAATTAATTATTTCCATCTAAATGGCCTCCAGATCCACATATATGCGGTCGTCGAACTCGTCTAGTCCTTTGTACGGTTTGAGATTGTTGTGGTTGATTCTCAATTTGATCATTATTCTCGTTATAATCTGTCTGTGGATTAGAACCACTACCACCTGTTTTCGTATAGTTTTGAGTTTCAACGTTATACATGGAATCAAAAACAGCATAAGCCGACTCAGGAGTTGTGCAATGAATACTAAACAAATTATAGAAAATTTCACTCTATGTCGGATTAACGATAGTTGGTATTGTTGACACTAAAGGAACGTAGTATTGAGTCAGTATATCTGTATATTTATATAGATGTGGTGGTGATGATAAAGACGGTGTTTGGTGCATGATATATTGTTGTGGGTTTCATGATGTCATTTCTCTTCTCATACTTTTCATTGCTACCAAACACATACTTAGTATGCATTTAGATAATAGTAAAACTTTGATAATATAATAAAATAAAATAAAATAAAATAAAATAAAATAAATAAATAGAAAAACCACAATGTAATCATACAATAATGCAATCCAAACATGATTTTAATGTGTTTAGAAAACGCATGATTTATTACACCTTAAATAACGTGCATTCATCTTTCAAGATGCAAAAATTCTTTTTTTTTGTCTTACAAATTTAGAGTTCAACAAAGAAATAAGTTAATTATATTCAAAAGATACGTTTGAAATAAACAACGGAAAATATTATTAGCAAATGGTAAAGGTGTTTTTTAATCATATGAAGAAGGAGGCTAGTCATTCAAATAAACACATATATTAGACTACCTACTTAAGCTTATTTTATGTTTTCAGTTGTTTCTAGTTAGTTAATTAGTTAGAGTTTGTTATAGGTTTGTTGTGCTTTTAAGATGTTTCTCTTTCTCATATAAGAGAACTATATTATCTTTTAATCTTTGTATATTGTAATTTTACCTTTTGATCATGAGTGAGATGATACATATCCAGAATAATTCTTGTGTTATTATCACATGAACGTGCTATGAGATTTCAATTAGATGAGAACCGTAAGAACCGGATTTCTTCAAAATTACCGTACTTTGATTAATGTTTTGATAATAAAAAAACAATATAATAGTTATCGATGATCTATGTTTCATGAGTGAGTAGATTAAGTTAGAAGATAAAATATAGAAATAAGTATATTTTTAGTCTCTATAAAATTTTAACATTCTAATTTTAGTTCCTATAAAATAAAAATATAATTTTTAGTTTTTACAAAACTATCCAACAAACTATTCTAGTTACTGTTGAAATAAAATGTGTTTAATTGTCCTTCAACATAGAAATTTTGAATGATCTTTTTCTAGAAGGTTTAGAACATTATAAAAGATTCAAATATTTAGAATTTTTTAACTTAGGTTGAATAAAATATAAATTTTTTAAATGTGAAAAAGCTGCAGATAAAAAGGACAAAATATGGACCTACAAATCGAATTTTTAGCTCATTTTTTATGGAGGTACTTTTTATGATGTTGTGAACATGCATGGAAAAATTCTTTCAAAAATATGTGTTAATAGTAGAGACTAAAACTGCATAAATGATAATTTTGTAGGGAATAAAAAGTGTATTTTTATTTTACAAGGACTAAATTTGATATGTTGAAATTTTATAAAGACTAAATGTTGGAACCATGTTGATTCTAGGAACAATTCCTTCGTCATGTTTTGATGATAACAAATATACTTTGTGATAATAATTTATTGCACTAATGATTTCATTGAGTGTGTAGTAAATAGAATCAGGAAACGAAAGAAACGATGTCAGAGGAAGATATCAAAAGTAAAGATGTCAGAGGAAATTAAGACATCAGAGGAAACGAAAATGTCAGAGGAAACAAAAACATCAAAGTCAAGTGAAGTCAAAGGAAGTAAACGCAACGTTCAGACTTTGGTTATTACATGCGTTGTTGTGTGTGCACATCTGCCTCGATGAAGCTTTTGTGCGTATGTATGTGAAGACTGGAGCATGTCTCTATTTAGCATGCATCTTAAGCGCCCACTATAATAAATCTTAAGTTTCTATTTGAGTTGCATCTGAAGCTCGTGTTTCGCTTGTTCTGAAGACTGCATCTTGTTCCAAGATGTTGTTGTCGTTTGCTCTAAAGATGCAACAAGATGACATTACTCATGCCACTAATTCTAAATCATGCAGTTTTGCCTCTAACTACCTGAACCAAGCAACACAATATATGAATCTAATGATCAAGTTATGTTCTGATGGCGAAAGTCAACGACTCTAATGGAAAGTCAATGTTCTGATAGTGTAACACCCCGTTTTTCAAAGCGAGGGTGTATTTTTTTTTCAAAAGGAATTAAAATAAAACAGAGAATTAAATCAGGAAATGCCTTTGGATAAATAATTGAGTCATTAAAATTTACAAGCAGCGGAAAAAGTTTCTCAAATACATACATCCAAAGTATTTAAGCAACAACTAGAAGATACAAGGAACCCATTCAACTAAGGTGTCGTACTGACAATAATAGTAACAGTACAGTCTTCCGGTTTAAAATAAACGCAACCCCAAAAGAAAGACATCCGTTCCCTCTGTGACAACCTAGTCTGATCATTTTACAAAACAACTAAACACCCTGAGTGATCTCCACGCGCCCCGTGAGATCCTCCTAACGTAGCTGCAGTCAAGCGTTCCCATCTCCATTCCCGTCCGTAGGGTACGAACCGGTAGGATCGTCCTGACTCTCATCTGAGGGCAAAGCCCAGATTTCCACAATAATTGTAAAGGGTCACCAACCAAAAAAAATAACAGTTAACACATAGCAATTAAGATTTTAAATGCTCAAAATAACCTTTCAACTAAGCATGCACCTTAAAAGGGTTTCCATATGCCAAACATGCATAAACAAGGTTGAGAAATGAAGTTTTTAACAAAACAACATTGTTGTATTCGAATACAGCATCTCTGTATTCGAATACAAGGCTGTTTCAGCATTCAGCAAAAAAAACAGCATGTCTGTATTCGAATACAACAGTCTGTATTCGACTACACAGCAAGTCAGTAGCAAAATGTATTCGAATACAGCAGTCTGTATTCGACTACACAGTAAGTCAGTGGCAAAAACAGCATGTCTGTATTCGAATACAACAGTCTGTATTCGACTACACAGCAAGTCAGTAGCAAAATGTATTCGAATACAGCAGTCTGTATTCGACTACACAGTAAGTCAGTGGCAAAAACAGCATGTCTGTATTCGAATACAACAGTCTGTATTCGACTACACAGCAAGTCAGTAGCAAAATGTATTCGAATACAGCAGTCTGTATTCGACTACACAGTAAGTCAGTGGCAAAAACAGCATGTCTGTATTCGAATACAACAGTCTGTATTCGACTACACAGCAAGTCAGTAGCAAAATGTATTCGAATACAGCAGTCTGTATTCGACTACACAGTAAGTCAGTGGCAAAAACAGCATGTCTGTATTCGAATACAACAGTCTGTATTCGACTACACAGCAAGTCAGTAGCAAAATGTATTCGAATACAGCAGTCTGTATTCGACTACACAGTAAGTCAGTGGCAAAAACAGCATGTCTGTATTCGAATACAACAGTCTGTATTCGACTACACAGCAAGTCAGTAGCAAAATGTATTCGAATACAGCAGTCTGTATTCGACTACACAGTAAGTCAGTGGCAAAAACAGCATGTCTGTATTCGAATACAACAGTCTGTATTCGACTACACAGCAAGTCAGTAGCAAAATGTATTCGAATACAGCAGTCTGTATTCGACTACACAGTAAGTCAGTGGCAAAAACAGCATGTCTGTATTCGAATACAACAGTCTGTATTCGACTACACAGCAAGTCAGTAGCAAAATGTATTCGAATACAGCAGTCTGTATTCGACTACACAGTAAGTCAGTGGCAAAAACAGCATGTCTGTATTCGAATACAACAGTCTGTATTCGACTACACAGCAAGTCAGTAGCAAAATGTATTCGAATACAGCAGTCTGTATTCGACTACACAGTAAGTCAGTGGCAAAAACAGCATGTCTGTATTCGAATACAACAGTCTGTATTCGACTACACAGCAAGTCAGTAGCAAAATGTATTCGAATACAGCAGTCTGTATTCGACTACACAGTAAGTCAGTGGCAAAAACAGCATGTCTGTATTCGAATACAACAGTCTGTATTCGACTACACAGCAAGTCAGTAGCAAAATGTATTCGAATACAGCAGTCTGTATTCGACTACACAGTAAGTCAGTGGCAAAAACAGCATGTCTGTATTCGAATACAACAGTCTGTATTCGACTACACAGCAAGTCAGTAGCAAAATGTATTCGAATACAGCAGTCTGTATTCGACTACACAGTAAGTCAGTGGCAAAAACAGCATGTCTGTATTCGAATACAACAGTCTGTATTCGACTACACAGCAAGTCAGTAGCAAAATGTATTCGAATACAGCAGTCTGTATTCGACTACACAGTAAGTCAGTGGCAAAAACAGCATGTCTGTATTCGAATACAACAGTCTGTATTCGACTACACAGCAAGTCAGTAGCAAAATGTATTCGAATACAGCAGTCTGTATTCGACTACACAGTAAGTCAGTGGCAAAAACAGCATGTCTGTATTCGAATACAACAGTCTGTATTCGACTACACAGCAAGTCAGTAGCAAAATGTATTCGAATACAGCAGTCTGTATTCGACTACACAGTAAGTCAGTGGCAAAAACAGCATGTCTGTATTCGAATACAACAGTCTGTATTCGACTACACAGCAAGTCAGTAGCAAAATGTATTCGAATACAGCAGTCTGTATTCGACTACACAGTAAGTCAGTGGCAAAAACAGCATGTCTGTATTCGAATACAACAGTCTGTATTCGACTACACAGCAAGTCAGTAGCAAAATGTATTCGAATACAGCAGTCTGTATTCGACTACACAGTAAGTCAGTGGCAAAAACAGCATGTCTGTATTCGAATACAACAGTCTGTATTCGACTACACAGCAAGTCAGTAGCAAAATGTATTCGAATACAGCAGTCTGTATTCGACTACACAGTAAGTCAGTGGCAAAAACAGCATGTCTGTATTCGAATACAACAGTCTGTATTCGACTACACAGCAAGTCAGTAGCAAAATGTATTCGAATACAGCAGTCTGTATTCGACTACACAGTAAGTCAGTGGCAAAAACAGCATGTCTGTATTCGAATACAACAGTCTGTATTCGACTACACAGCAAGTCAGTAGCAAAATGTATTCGAATACAGCAGTCTGTATTCGACTACACAGTAAGTCAGTGGCAAAAACAGCATGTCTGTATTCGAATACAACAGTCTGTATTCGACTACACAGCAAGTCAGTAGCAAAATGTATTCGAATACAGCAGTCTGTATTCGACTACACAGTAAGTCAGTGGCAAAAACAGCATGTCTGTATTCGAATACAACAGTCTGTATTCGACTACACAGCAAGTCAGTAGCAAAATGTATTCGAATACAGCAGTCTGTATTCGACTACACAGTAAGTCAGTGGCAAAAACAGCATGTCTGTATTCGAATACAACAGTCTGTATTCGACTACACAGCAAGTCAGTAGCAAAATGTATTCGAATACAGCAGTCTGTATTCGACTACACAGTAAGTCAGTGGCAAAAACAGCATGTCTGTATTCGAATACAACAGTCTGTATTCGACTACACAGCAAGTCAGTAGCAAAATGTATTCGAATACAGCAGTCTGTATTCGACTACACAGTAAGTCAGTGGCAAAAACAGCATGTCTGTATTCGAATACAACAGTCTGTATTCGACTACACAGCAAGTCAGTAGCAAAATGTATTCGAATACAGCAGTCTGTATTCGACTACACAGTAAGTCAGTGGCAAAAACAGCATGTCTGTATTCGAATACAACAGTCTGTATTCGACTACACAGCAAGTCAGTAGCAAAATGTATTCGAATACAGCAGTCTGTATTCGACTACACAGTAAGTCAGTGGCAAAAACAGCATGTCTGTATTCGAATACAACAGTCTGTATTCGACTACACAGCAAGTCAGTAGCAAAATGTATTCGAATACAGCAGTCTGTATTCGACTACACAGTAAGTCAGTGGCAAAAACAGCATGTCTGTATTCGAATACAACAGTCTGTATTCGACTACACAGCAAGTCAGTAGCAAAATGTATTCGAATACAGCAGTCTGTATTCGACTACACAGTAAGTCAGTGGCAAAAACAGCATGTCTGTATTCGAATACAACAGTCTGTATTCGACTACACAGCAAGTCAGTAGCAAAATGTATTCGAATACAGCAGTCTGTATTCGACTACACAGTAAGTCAGTGGCAAAAACAGCATGTCTGTATTCGAATACAACAGTCTGTATTCGACTACACAGCAAGTCAGTAGCAAAATGTATTCGAATACAGCAGTCTGTATTCGACTACACAGTAAGTCAGTGGCAAAAACAGCATGTCTGTATTCGAATACAACAGTCTGTATTCGACTACACAGCAAGTCAGTAGCAAAATGTATTCGAATACAGCAGTCTGTATTCGACTACACAGTAAGTCAGTGGCAAAAACAGCATGTCTGTATTCGAATACAACAGTCTGTATTCGACTACACAGCAAGTCAGTAGCAAAATGTATTCGAATACAGCAGTCTGTATTCGACTACACAGTAAGTCAGTGGCAAAAACAGCATGTCTGTATTCGAATACAACAGTCTGTATGATACAATACTCGATGGTACTCCGTGTAATCTCTAAAGGTCGCAACACCCCAGCAGGTCGCTGATGTTCCACCTTGTACGGAACATCCAACTAGTACCAAATCTAAACACTAAGTATGACACCGACCCATTGAGTACAATGTATCATTACCTAATGATAGGGCTTCCCATCCATACCAAGAATGATCTTGGGTTATTGTAGAGGTAAACAATCAAATTAATCGAGAAGTCCCTATTCTGAATGGTTATTTGACAAAGTAAACATGCATAATTTACTGTCAAAGTCTTAGCAGTAAAGTAGACACGGACAACTTCAAACAATTTACATAATCCATAGCAATGAAGGAATGGGTTGCCCCTGAATCAGAAAGTGTAGTTAGGAGGTTACCTGTAATCGCACAGTCATATTGAATCAGATCGCTAGATAAATCAGCGCCGACGCAATACACCTGTCCTCTAGCAGTAGGAAGAGTAATCCTAGCTACATCCACCATTGGTTCCACCTTCGGAGCCTCGCAATTCCTTGCAAAGTGCCCTGGTTTATGGCAATTGTAGCAAGTAGTACTGTCAAAGGTACAAGCATAAGCATAATGTCCTTCTTCTCCACATCGGAAACATCGTATACCTTGTCCCATTTGCCTCCCAAAGTCTTGGTTCCCTGGGTTATTTAGCCCCCCGTTGTTATCACGTGGTCGATTATCATGTTTGACAACTCGTTTTCCCTTGTTCTGATACTTCACCCGACTAGGTCCTCCTGAGTTAAAATTCCCTCCTCGGCTAGCTCTTTTATTCTTCATATCCTCAACTTCTCTACATTTTCCCACAAGAAATTGGAAACGTTAAATTCCCAAGGGTAAGACAAAGTCTTGAATCTCACACTTTAGCCCGTCTTGGAAACGATGACACAAGAACGGCTCGTCAATCTCTTCACGGAAAAATCTGAAATGCCTTGATAGTGATTCAAACTTAGCAGCATATTCGTCCACGGTCATGTTCCCCTGATGTAGTTTCAGGAAATCATCACCCAGTCTAGTCCTGGTACTCATCGGGAAGTATTTGTCGAAAAACTTCCCTTTGAAAGATTCCCAGTTCACCTCCTCGTGAGCTGATCTCATCAACAACCTTGTACTCCTCCACCAGTACTCAGCATCTCCTAGTAGCATATAAGTGGCATAGTTGACCCTCACTCCCGCCTGACAGTTGATCATGTCGAAGATCTTCTCCACTTCTTGGATCCATTGATCCGCTTTCTCTGAATCCTCAGCCCCCTCAAACTTGGGAGGATTGTAACGACGAAAGTCCTTTAATCCTCTTGACTCTGCAGCACGGATCTCTCTTCCCCTCTTTTCGAGATCACGTTGAGTCTTGGCAGCAGTCTGTGCAGCAACAGAAGCAGCCAGGTTATTCATAGCCTCCGCCATTCGATCATCCCTATTGACATTGGCTCTCGGAACGTCATTCCTCCTTGGCAGCATGGTTCTCCTATAAAACCATCATCAAGTAGAGTCTTAACACTACTTCAATAATTCTAAGAATAACTTCCGACCACAACCGCACATAATAATTGTTATGAACTTGACAACTCAAACCACCTAAACCGACACATGATCAGACAACAACTCCTAACCTACAATCTAGAACTAGAGGTTCCACAGCCCCCAAAGAAAACCAAACCAAAGCTCTGATACCACAATGAAACACCCTGTTTTTCAAAGCGAGCGTGTATTTTTTTTTTAAAAGAAATTAAAATAAAACAGAGAAATAAACAAGGTAACACCTTTGGATAAGTAATTAAGTCATTATAATTTTCAAGCAGCGGAAAAAGTTCTCAATCCATGAATTCAAAA